>NC_053391.1:185847405-185886358 GCF_905171765.1 Bufo bufo | reverse complement strand
ATTTCACCGGCCATTTTTTACAGATTTTGATTTCAAACTCCTTACCACACATTTGGGCCCCTAGAATGCCAGGGCAGTATAACTACCCCACAAGTGACCCCATTTTGGAAAGAAGACACCCCAAGGTATTCGCTGATGGGCATAGTGAGTTCATAGAACTTTTTATTTTTTGTCACAAGTTAGTGGAATATGAGACTTTGTAAGAAAAAAAAAAAAATCATCATTTTCCGCTAACTTGTGACAAAAAATAAAAAGTTCTATGAACTCACTATGCCCATCAGCGAATACCTTAGGGTGTCTACTTTCCAAAATGGGGTCATTTGTGGGGTGTTTGTACTGTCTGGCCATTGTAGAACCTCAGGAAACATGACAGGTGCTAAGAAAGTCAGCGCTGCTTCAATAAGCGGAAATTCACATTTTTGTACCATAGTTTGTAAACGCTATAACTTTTACCCAAACCATTTTTTTTTTACCCAAACATTTTTTTTTATCAAAGACATGTAGAACAATAAATGTCGTTTTTTTTGCAAAATTTTACAACTGAAAGTGAAAAATGTCATTTTTTTGCAAAAAAAATCGTTAAATTTCGATTAATAACAAAAAAAGTAAAAATGTCAGCAACAATGAAATACCACCAAATGAAAGCTCTATTAGTGAGAAGAAAAGGAGGTAAAATTCATTTGGGTGGTAAGTTGCATGACCGAGCAATAAACGGTTAAAGTAGTGTAGGTCAGAAGTGTAAAAAGTGGCCTGGTCATTAAGGGTGTTTAAGCTATAGGGGCTGAGGTGGTTAAATACTGGGCATTAAATAAAATACGTTTTCCAACTTTGGCTGTAATGGCGCAAAAGTATCTTTCAGCACCATGCAATAGTGTGGAAAGTGAAAGACTGTTCAGCTCAGTGTCTCACGTTCTGACCGAAGGCAGAAACAGACTTCTAGCTGACCATGCAGAAATGCTTCTGTTCCTTAAAAAAAACCTTCCACTTATATTACATAAATAGTTGATACACTGCCTCTTGTACTTAAACAATGTATGTTATAGTTCTGTTTTTGGGCCTTTTGTTTGGTCAGTGGTCACAAAATACATGTGTGTGTATTTTATTGTTAAAATTGATATCGGTAATTGGTATCGGTGAGTACTTAAATAAAAGTATCGGTACTCGTACTCAGTCTTAAAAAAATGGTATCGGGACATCCCTAATTATTATATCTGTATTTTTTTGTATGCATGCTTTGAGCCTGTATATTTTCATAACGATGTAATTCATGCTATCTTTTGCTCAATGCTCTGCGTTGTATCTCTGTAACATGAAGAGTGTACACCAGAGAAATTGTTTTTTCATATGTGTTTATTCTTGATTTTTTTTTTCAATAAATAGACAATTGAAAAAAAATAATAAAATAAAATAACACATGACCTTACCCCTCAAATGAACACAGTAAAAAAAAAAAAACAATGCCAAAACAGCTATTTTTTGCCAAATTTTCCATTTTAATCCATTTTTTCCATTAACAAAGCATAGGTTAACCGTCAAACAAATCTCTATATTTATTGCCCTGATTCTGTAGTTTACAGAAACACCCCATATGTGGTCGTAAAAAATGCTGTATGGCCAAACGGCAGGGCGCACAAGGAAAGGAACGTTATACGGTTTTTGGAAGGCAGATTTTGCTGGATTGGTTTTTTGACACCATGTCCCATTTGAAGCCCCCCTGATGCACCCCTAGAGTAGAAACTCCATAAAAGTGACCCCATCTAAGAAACTACACCCCTCAAGGTATTCAAAACTGATTTTACAAACCTTGTTAACCCTTTAGGTGTTCCACAAGAGTTATTGGCAAATGGAGATGAAATTTCAGAATTTAAATTTTTTGTAACCTTGCCTCACAAAAATGTAATATAGAGCAACCAAAAATCCTATGTACCCTAAAAATAGTCCCAACAAAACTGCCACCGTTTCCAAAATGGGGTCACTTTTTTGGAGTTTATACTCTAGGGGTGCATCAGGGGGGCTTCAAATGGGACATGGTGTAAATAAACCAGTCCATCAAAATCTGCCTTCCAAAAACCATATGGTGTTACTTTCCTTCTGCGCCCTGCTGTGTGCAGTACAGAAGTTTACGACCACATATGGGATGTTTCTGTAAACTACAGAATCAGGGCAATAAATATTGAGTTTAGTTTGGCTTTTAACCCTTGCTTTGTTACTGGAAAAAATGGATTAAAATGGAAAATTTGCCCAACATTTTTAATTATTAAATTTCATTTCTATTTGCCAATAACTCTTGTGGAACACCTAAAGGGTTAACAAAGTTTGTAAAAATCAGTTTTGAATACCTTGAGGGGTGTAGTATCTAAATGGGGTCATTTTTGGGTGGTTTTACAAAGTGACTTCAGACCTGAACTGGTCCTTAAAAAGTGGGTTTTGGAAAATTTCTGAAAAATTTCAAGATTTGTTTCTAAACTTCTAAGCCTTGTAACGTCCCCAAAAAATAAAATAGCATTCCCAAAATGATCCAAACATGAAGTAGACATACAGTCAGGTCCATAAATATTGGGACATCAACACAATTCTAACATTTTTGGCTCTATACACCACCACAATGGATTTGAAATGAACAAGATGTGTTTTAACTGCAGACTGTCAGCTTTAATTTGAGGGTATTTACATCCAAATCAGGTGAACGGTGTAGGAATTACAACAGTTTGCATATGTGCATCCCACTTGTTAAGGGACCAAAAGTAATGGGACAATTGGATTCTCAGCTGTTCCATGGCCTGGTGTGTGTTATTCCCTCATTATCCCAATTACAATGAGCAGATAAAAGGTCCAGAGTTAATTTCAAGTGTGCTATTTGCATTTGGAATCTGTTGATGTCAACTCTCAAGATGAGATCCAAAGAGCTGTCACTATCAGTGAAGCAAGCCATCATTAGGCTGAAAAAAACAAAACAAACCCATCAGAGAAATAGCAAAAACATTAGGCGTGGCCAAAACAACTGTTTGGAACATTCTTAAAAAGAAGGAATGCATCGGTGAGCTCAGCAACACCAAAAGACCCGGAAGACCACATAAAACAACTGTGGTGGATGACCGAATAATTCTTTCCCTGGTGAAGAAAACACCCTTCACAACAGTTGGCCAGATCAAGAACACTCTTCAGGAGGTAGGTGTATGTGTGTCAAAGTCAACAATCAAGAGAAAACTTCCGCAGAGTGAATACAGAGGGTTCACCACAAGATGTAAACCATTGGTGAGCCTCAAAAACAGAAAGGCCAGATTAGAGTTTGCCAAACGACATCTAAAAAAGCCTTCACAGTTCTGGAACAACATCCTATGGACAGATGAGACCAAGATCAACTTGCAACAGAGTGATGGGAAGAGAAGAGTATGGAGAAGGAAAGGAACTTCTCATGATCCTAAGCATACCACCTCATCAGTGAAGCATGATGGTGGTAGTGTCATGGCGTGGGCTTGTATGGCTGCCAATGGAACTGGTTCTCTTGTATTTATTGCTGATGTGACTGCTGACAAAAGCAGCAGGATGAATTCAGCAGCAGGGAAAGAAGTGAAATGTTATGTAATGGCCAAGTCAATCACCTGACCTGAATCCGATTGAGCATGCATTTCACTTGCTGAAGACAAAACTGAAGGAAAAATGCCCCAAGAACAAGCAGGAACTGAAGACAGTTGCAGTAGAGGACTGGCAGAGCATCACCAGGGATGAAACCCAGCGTCTGGTGATGTCTATGCGTTCCAGATTTCAGGCTGTAATTGACTGCAAAGGATTTGCAACCAAGTATTAAAAAGTGAAAGTTTGATTTATGATTATTATTATGTCCCATTACTTTTGGTCCCTTAACAAGTGGGAGGCACATATGCAAACTGTTGTAATTCCTACACCATTCACTTGATTTGGATGTATCAAATTAAATCTAACAGTCTGCAGTTAAAGCACATCTTGTTTGTTTCATTTCAAATCCTTTGTGGTGGTGTATAGAGCCAAAAATGTTAGAATTGTGTTGATGTCCCAATATTTATGGACCTGACTGTATGGGGAATGTAAATTAATAACTATTTTTGGAGGTATTACTATGTATTATGGAAGTAGAGAAATTGAAACTTCGGAAATTTGCAAATTTTTCCCAATTTTTGGTAAATTTTGTTATTTTTTTATAAATAAAAATTATATTTTTTTACTCCATTTTACCAGTGTCATGAAGTACAATATGTGAAGAAAAAAATTATCTCAGAATGGCCTGGATAAGTAAAAGCGTTTTAAAGTTATTCACACATAAAGTGACACTGGTCAGATTTGCAAAAAATGGCCTAGTCCTTAATGTGAAAATGAGCCCGGTCCTTAAGGGGTTAAAGACAATAATGCCCTGCTGTGGAGGTCTTTGTTAGGAGGGCAGGTGGGGTGTTGTGGAGGTCACTGTTAAAGGAGCGGGCTGCTGTGAAGGTCAAAGTTAACCACTTGCCATCTGGGCCATTTGCCCCTTTCCTGACCAGGCCTAATTTTGCAACACTGACATATCTCACTTTATGTGGTAATAACTTTGGAACGCCTTTACTTATCCAAGTCATTCAGAGACTGTTTTCTCGTGACACATTGTACTTCATGATAGTCATAAATTTGAGTCAAAATATTTCACCTTTATTTATGAAAAAATCCCAAATTTACCAAAAATTTTGAAAAATTAGCAATTTTCTAAATTTCTATTTCTCTGCTTTTAAAACAGAAAGTGATACCTCATAAAATATTTATTACTTAACATTCCCCATATGTCTACTTTATGTTGGCATCATTTTGGAAATGTCATTTTATTTTTTTAGGACGTTAGAAGACTTAGAAGTTTAGAAGCAATTCTTCCAATTTTTAAGAAAATTGCCAAAACCCACTTTTTAAGGACCAGTTCAGGTCTGAAGTCACTTTGTGGGGCCTACATAGTGGATACCCCCATAAATGACCCCATTGTAGAAACTAAACCACTCAAGTTACTTAAAACCGATTTTACAAACTTTGTTAACCCTTTAGGCGTTCCACAAGAATTAAAGGAAAATGGAGATCAAATTTTTACATTTCACTTTTTTTGGCAGATTTTCCATTTTAATCCAATTTTTATTTATCACATCGATGGTTAACAGCCAAACAAAACTCAATATTTATTACCCAGATTCTGCGGTTTACAGAAACACCCCACATGTGGTTATAAACTGCTGTATGGGCACACGGCAGGGCGCAGAAGAAAAGGAACTCCACATGGTTTTTAGATGCCATGTCCCATTTGAAGCCCCCTGATGCACCCTTACAGTAGAAACTCCCAAGAAGTGACCCCATTTTGGAAACTAAGGGATAAGGTGCCAGTTTAATTGCTACTATTTTTGGGTACATATGATTTTTTGATCATTCATTATAACACTTTATGGGGCAAGGTGACCAAAAAATTGGTTGTTTTAGCACAGTTTCTATTTATTTATTTTTGCAGCGTTCACCTGAGGGGTTCAGTCAAGTGACATTTTTATAGAGCAGATTGTTATGGATGTGGCGATACCTAATATGTATACTTTTTCTTATTTATTAAAGTTTTACACAATAATAGCATTTTTGAAACCAAAAAAAATGATGTTTTAGTGTCTCCATGTTCTAAGAGCTATAGTTTTTTTATTTTTTGAGAGATTTTCTTATGTAGGGGCTCATTTTTTGCGGGATGAGGTGACGGTTTTATTGGTACCATTTTGTGGGACATACGCGTTTTTGATCACTTGCTAGTTTTGACACCGTTTTTTTTTTTTTTACGGTGTTCACCCGAGGGTTTAGGTCATGTGATATTTTTTATAGAGCTGTTTTTTACGGACGCGGCAATACCAAATATGTCTATTTTATTTTATTTTTTCTATTTTTCTATTTTTTTTTTATTCCTTACCCGGGGAATTTTTTTTTTTACATGTGAAACCTTTTTTTAATTTTATTTTTTCAACCCTTTATTTTTATTTTTTTTATTTTACACTTTTCGTCCCCCATAAGGTCATACAAGACCTCTGGGGGACATTTACTTCACTTTTTCTTATTTTTTTTTCACTGTTGATTTCTCCTGTAACTGGGGCTGACATAGTAGCCCCAGTTACAGGAGAAATACACCCCCCAGAGAGGCTGTACAGCATAATACTGCGCTGTACAGCCTCAGTGCAGGGCTGATCGAGGTCTGTGAAAGACCTCACACTGCTCCTGCACTCTCCGGTCACGGCGGTCACATGACCGCCGGGCCGGAACAGGAAGCGCATAGCGCTTCCTGCTCTGCATACACAGCGCTCGGTGAGCGCTGTGTATGCAGCGATCCAGAAGGCAGGGACACCTGGGCACTGTCCCTGCCTTCTCTCTGGGTTGCCCTGCTGTCACTGACAGCGGGCAACCCGATCAGCAGCTGCACGATTAGCGTGCAGCTGCAGTTTCTGAACGGACGTTCTGGAACGTCCATTCAGAAATAGAGATCCACCTCCCGGACGTTTATATCCTATGGGCGGACGGGAGATGGTTAAGGGGGTGGGCTGATGTGGAGGTCACATTTTAAGGAGGTGGGGCACTGTGGTGGTGTTAGTGTTAAGGGGTGGGGGGCTGTGGAGGTCACTGTTAAGGGGGCGGTGTGCTGTCGAGGTCACTGTTATGGGGGATACTGTCGATATGTTTTAATGACACCCACAAACATTAGAAATAGATGAAATATACCCGTGCAAAACCGGGTCCTTCTGCTAGTATTTTTAAAGGCCAATTGAAAGCATGATTTTTAGCCAAAAATGAGAAAAATGCAATCATTAAAAAAATGCCTCCAAAGGTGTACAGGTGAAACCCGAAAAATTTGAATATCATGCAAAGTTCATTTATTTCAGTCAGTAATGCAACTTAAAAGGTGAAACTAACATATGAGATAGACTCATTACATGCAAAGCGAGATATTTCAAGCCTTTATTTGTTAATATTTGGATAATTATGGCTTACAGCTTATGAAAACCCCAAAGACACAATTTTGAGGTACCCTTTGCTCAGGGGTATGGACTAATTAGCTGACTAGAGTGTGACACTTTGAGCCTAGAATATTGAACCTTTTCACAAAATTCAAATTTTAAGCAGCATTAATGCAATTCCTTTTAATTTGCATTACTGAAATAAATGGACTTTTGCACGATATAAAATTTTTTCGAGTTTCACTTGAATAAGTGATTTTTTTTTTTTATAACACAGAGAACCAAATCCAAAACTTTTTTGATTGCGAACAGTCTGAATGCATGTAGTCATGCAAAATTATAGCTTAAAGTTTGTACTGTGAGGGAATTCATTAAATAAGATTCTAAGTGCACTCTAATGTTGTGCTTACTGAGAAGGAAAGATGTAATTTCTTTTCAGAAGGTGTTGAAAAAGAACACATTCTCATTATTTAAACACTTTTTTCTTTTCTACATATGCACTATTATTATTACTAAGGAAGTGACCAAGTAACCATCTTCTGGACAAAATCATACATAAATTACGGTTGCATTAGGTAATACCTTTATGTCCTCTCAATTAAAGGGGTTCACCTATATTCTAACTAATCTCTGAAACTCCAAAATTGCTGTTGGAAATATTATAATATATGAGCAAATATATTTACATATGAATTATGCCTCCCCGACTTTGACCCTTCAGCCATGTGCAGTGACTGGCCAGTAAAATCTCAATATATTTCTAATATCCCTTTAACCTCTTCCTCACACAGATATTTTCAGCTTTTTTTGTTTTCCATTTTGGAGCCCTTTTCATAGACTTTAGTGGTTTAGCATTGCAGTCTATTGGAGAATCAGTGCATTCCTGTCAAGCCATGCTACAGCTTGAACTTGAAAACAAGTTCGCTGTTGCAGCAAGCCCAGAGGAGCAAGAAGAGGATGGCAGTGGTAGTAGCTCTGGCAGTGAATTATGTACACACAGATCACAATGGCAATCCTCCCAGTGGCAGGAGGGCGTACCCTTTTCTTCCCTTGGGGCACATCCTGATGTTGGGTCTTCTGCCCTGTGGAAGTTAGGGTGCCCTTGATGTTAAGTATTGGAACAGGTGCAAGGCAAGAGGTGTAGGTGCAGTGGCCAGTGAATAGTGGAATCAGTAACCAGGCCACTTGTAGAAAATAAATACGTTTCTCTTTACTAAAGTGCAGAAAAGGAGTAGTACCTCCATCACTATCAAGGCACAGTTCCAAACAAATCACAGTGCAGTTCCTTTCCAATAGCAGTGTATGCATTGCAGTAATGATGGGGGTTGTGATACTCATTCTTTCTGTCTTTGTAAAGTTTCTCTGTATAATTGTAGGCATGCAATTGGGGTTCTTGTAAAGATTTCTGTAATTCCCAGGATAAGAGGTATAGAATTATGATATGGCTGGCCAAACTGTCTCAAAGTGTGGAAGAGTGCATTAGCAACGTTTCTTCTCTCATCAGCAAAGTGTCTCTCTGCCATAAACGTGCACAATACCTCACTGTCTGACTCTAATGCACGTTCTTGCATATTCTGGACCTTCTAATCTTCCTTTCTCTTTCAGGAGCACTTTTGGATGAAGTAGATTTTGCTGTAGTTGTCTCAGAGATGGATGTTCTCTGAGCTCAGTCTTAGCTCTGAGGGGTAAGCACTTTTAGATCCTCAGTCTTCTTCAGGCAGAACTAGATTCCACACTTACCAGGGGGTGCACCTAGATCCATCTCCTGGCAACCTAAAAGGGTTAAGTCAAGTTGCTAACCCTGACTTATCCATACAGTGATGTTAGGTGCATATACAGTATACATACAATAAATCAGAACACTTTTACTCAACAATACAACAATAACAGTTAACCTTTTGCAGTGACCCTGTTCTGCCATAGCAATCAAATAGCTCCTGCGATTTTGTGTCAGGCCAGCTGTTTGACCACCAGAAGCACAGCACTCCCAGTAATTGCTCAGATGCCAAGTCAAAATAATCACGGCATCTGAGGAGTTAAAAGTCTGTGATCAGTGTTATTGCTAATCGCAGACTCAGCCATTGGATGTCGCTACCGGTCCAATGGCTACGGTGCCTGCTCTGATCCTGAGTGAGCTACATCTTTAAAGATCCGACATCCACCAAACATGTAGGATGGATGCCCGGAAATGGTTACGTAATCTCCATATTATTTGCCGTTTATGTGTAGAAAAAAAAGACATAGGGGCACATTTATTAAGACTGGCGTTTTTCCGACGCCGGCCTTACTAAAGCCCTAAGCTGGTGGTGTATCCGCAAAAGTTATGAAGAGTCACAGGCCTCTCCATCTCCATAACTTCGGCAAAGAGGTTATATTTGCCCGGTTTTGGAAGTACCGTAATGCAGGCATCATTGAAGCCGTAAGGAATAGTTTTAGAAGAGATAATATGATTATACAGAGAATGTAAGTGGGGACCCAAGGCTGTACTTAAGAGTTTATAATATCTATCTCATATATTAGTTTCACCTTTCAAGTTGCATTACTGAAATAAATGAACTTTGCATGATATTCAAATTTTTCGAGTCTCACCTGTACATTGTACCTTCCTTTTTTGGCATGTATTTTATTTCAAATTTAATTATTTTATACAGTATGTCAGACAGGCAGGTGACAGGCCCTTCAACGGGAACGGGCAGTGGCCAAAATGTTTCTGTCGCAGGTAGAAGTAGCAGCAGAAGGAGGGTGGCAGCAGGAGTCTCGGCGAGAGGCCTGAGCTCCCAATGTCATCTAGCGGTCGTGTCTTGACCAGCAACCCAGCGGTGCTTGAATGGTTGACTGGTCTTTGACTTCGTCGCAAGTGACATCAGACACCCCCAGCCAAGAGTCAGTGGGTTCCTCTGATACGACCCTTAGAAGGGGCTTCATCATCATCATCAGGAGTAGAGGGTGGTAGCTTGCAAGTGAGGCAGCGGCTAAGCCAGCAAGGTGGTAGCGTGGCCGTGAGTCAGCAGGGTGGCAGCAGTGGTAGGTCGGGAGCTAAACGTACCCGGGGTAGACCACCCGCTTTGCAGGAAACTATCTTCCCGGAAAGTAGAGGTGCAGGGGTTCACGGAGGCAGTGGTAGCAGGCAGTCAGCATTGAGTGTTTGGGGGGAAGATGCCATGCTTGGCGGTGTGGCAATTATTTGTTAAGAGGTGAACATGGTCATTTGCTGAATTTGTGGTCAGAAGGTGAAGCGTGGCCAAGGTGCCAGTGTTGGCACCACTGCCCTGCATCAACACATGCAGCATCACCATAGAGTGGCCTGGGAGACCCGCGGCTCCGATGTGGTGGTCCAGCCTGCCGCAGCAACCGCTGCATCACCCAGTGGCATGCACCCAATTTCATGCAGTCAAGGCTCCACCACCTCAGCCGAATGGCGCTGTCTGTCCTTTCCATCATCTGCTGGTCCTGCTGCTTCTGCTCCTCGTCATCCTACTCCTCATCAGTCATTCCGTCAGCAATCGAACACCGAAGCGATTGCCAAGAGACAACAGTATGCGTACACTCATCCAACGGCGCAGAAGCTGAACGTGCTCCTGGCCAATTGCTGGTGCTGCAGTCCCTCCCTTTCCAAGTGGTGGACTCTGCACCTTTCAGAGAACTGATGGCTTGTGCAGAGGTGGAGAGGTCCAAGCCGTCATTTTTTTGCAAAAAAGGCAGTACTAGCCCTGCACACATGTGTAGAACAGAAGGTGGGCCAGTCCTTGAACCTGTCGGTGTCTGTCAAAGTGCACGGCAGCGCCGACGTATGGAGCTTTAACTACGGTCAAGGACAATATATTTCCTTTACGTCCCACTGGCTGAATGTGGTTCCTGCCCAGCCACACCAGCAACTTGGCCAGGTGACGTAGCTTCCGCCTCCACGTTCTCACACCGTTGGTCCTGCGACAATGTCCGCCTCTGACTCCTCATCCTCCACTGTGTCCTCAGCCTCCCCTGCAGGGACAATTCACAGTGCTCCTCTAGCATACCACATGTGCAGGGAACAGCGGTGTCACGCTGTTCTGCACCTAGTTTGCCTGGGTGAATGGAGTCACACAGGGGAGGAACTGTTCTGCGTCCTTCATCAAGAAATCGAATCCTGGCTTTCTCCTCGACAACTCAAAATCGTAACCATGGAGACCGACAATGGGAAGGACATGGTGTCGGCACTGCATCAAGGAGTGCTGAACCATGCGCCCATTCACCCCATCTGCCAGACATCCTGAAAATGGCCAGGAAACTTTGCATGTACTTCAGCCACTCGTACACCGCAAAGCACACCCTCCTTGAGCTGTAGCGGCAGCACGGCGTCCCCCAACATAGGCTGATATGCGACGTTTCCACCCATTGGAATTCCACCCTCCATATGTTAGACCGATTATATGGATAGAGAAAGGTCATAAACGATTTCTTGATGATACAGGTGGACAGACGTACTCCCCTGTGTAACTTCGATGTTAGCCAGTGGCAGCTCATGTGTGACACCTGCCGTTTGCTCGTGCCCTTTGAGGAGGCCACTTTATTTGTCAGTTGCCAAGACTACGGGATGAACAACGTCATTCCACTGATTAATGTCCTGGAACAGATGCTGCTAAATCTGGCTGGCCAGGGAAAATGAGACGTGGTGACTACATCTCATGGCCACATAAGCCCTGTGGGGGCTGAACTAGAGGAGGAGGAGGACATTCGAGCACAAGCAATGCCTAGAGAAATGGCTGGTTTTTCTACACAGTAGACAGGAGAGATGGGGCAGGAGAAGCAGGAGCAACTGGAGGAGCTACAGGAATAAAAGGAAGACGAGGCAGATGACCCAGACACACCGTGGCAGTATGCAAAAGGCCCGATGCATGCTCAGTTGCTTGCGTACTGACAGTCGAATTGTCACCATTCGGCAGAGGGATGATTACTGGCTCTCCACCATGTTGGACCGTCTCTACTGGTCCAAAATAGGGGCCTTTTTTACACCCGCTGAGAGGGAGGACAAACTGAACCACTATCGAGACATCTTATATAGTCAGTTGGCCGCTGCCTATGTGCACCATCGCCCATCCTGATGCAGGTCTGGGCCCTCTGCGCTCACGATCCACTGCCATGGCTGCTTGAGGGGGCAGGTGCAGTACCAGCTCCATCAGCAGCAACTTAAGTCTAGAGTCGCTGATGAGCAGTTTTCTTCACCCGCCTACTGAAGAAACTACTCACCAGCAGCTAGACATAGAGCAGAACCTGAACCAGCAGGTTGTGGCATACTTGGTCTGCACCCTGCAACCCCACATCGAAGATCCCCTGGACAACTAGGCAGCCAAACTCGACTTGTGGCCGTAACTGGCCGAGTTTGCCATGGACAAGCTTTCCTGCCCAGCCAGCAGTGTAGCAACAGAGCGGGTGTTTAGTGCAGTGGGGGCCATAGTTACCGCAAGGTAAACTCGTCTGTCCACCAAAAATGTGAAGAAACTGACCTTTGTGAAGATGAATCAGGCGTGGATCAGCCAGGATTTTCAAACACCAGTGCCTGATGCATCAGACTAGATCATCCATGGTGCCACACCTAAACTTTGTCAAAAGAGACCTGTCACGAGAAGGGGTGGGGAAGGTGCAAAACTGACTCCACCCACCCCTCTGTTCCTGCCTACTTGCACTTACCCGTCCTAGGTAATGGTTCGCAACTGGGCGGCGATCCCTAACCTGAGTAAATGCGGGAGAGACAAACAAAACAGACAAACACAGATAGGTAAAACTAGCCAGGTCAAAACCAGGAGGTCAAGGCAGTACCAGGGTACAAGCAGAAGCAGCATCAATGTACAAACCGGGAGTAAATACCAGGATAAGCAAGTAAGACACAGGGACCAGGCGAGGACAAGTCAAATGTCAAGCAGAAGTCTAATGCCAGGAGATGCAACCGGACAAAAGGAGCAAGCGAGAGGCGAAGTAAAAAAAAAGAGCCAAAATACAAATACCAAACAGCAATGTCAAAGAGGAATATACACAAGGTATAGGACCTTAATCACAGGCAACCTATGGCCAGCAGGCTGCCTGTTAAATAGGGGAGAGAAGGAGTCATGTGACGTGGCCAGCGTCACATGACTCATTCCCCTGCATACTGCTGAGCGCCGAGTGACCAGTTCGGCGCTCAGACTCCTCACAGTAACCATGGGAGCTAAGGAGGCGTGTGCGGCCGGGTCCTCTCCACTCCCCGTTGCTCTGGTGACGAGGACGCAGTTTTTCCGGATGAGCGAGATGACATTTTTTAATCCATAACCCTTCCAATGAACAAGGTATTGAAACAAGTTACGAACTCTTCTAACATCAATGATTTTAGAAATAATAAATTCATTTTGACCATTAACCAGTACCGGGGAAAGGATTGCCTGTGAAGGAACTATGGGTAACATAGTAATATAGTACATAAGGCCGAAAAAAGACATTTGTCGATCCAGTTCGGCCTGTCATCCTGCAAGTTGATCCAGAGGAAGGCAAAAAAAAAACTGTGAGGTAGAAGCCAAAGAATTCCTTCCCGACTCCAATCAGGCAATCAGAATAACTCCCTGGATCAACGACCCCTCTCTAGTAGCTATAGCCTGTAATATTATTACACTCCAGAAATACATCCAGGCCCCTCTTGAATTCCGATATTGTACTTGCCATCACCACCTCCTCAGGCAGAGAGTTCCATAGTCTCACTGCTCTTACCGTAAAGAATCCTCTTCTATGTTTGTGCACAAACCTTCTTTCCTCCAGACGCAGAGAATGTCGCCTCGTCACAGTCACAGTCCTGGGGATAAATAGATGATGGGATACTCTGTACTGACCCCTGATATACACTGCGTGCAGAATTATTAGGCAAATGAGTATTTTGACCACATCATCCTCTTTATGCATGTTGTCTTACTCCAAGCTGTATAGGCTCGAAAGCCTACTACCAATTAAGCATATTAGGTGATGTGCATCTCTGTAATGAGAAGGGGTGTGGTCTAATGACATCAACACCCTATATTAGGTGTGCATAATTATTAGGCAACTTCCTTTCCTTTGGCAAAATGGGTCAAAAGAAGGACTTGACAGGCTCAGAAAAGTCAAAAATAGTGAGATATCTTGCAGAGGGATGCAGCACTCTTAAAATTGCAAAGCTTCTGAAGCGTGATCATCGAACAATCAAGCGTTTCATTCAAAATAGTCAACAGGGTCGCAAGAAGCGTGTGGAAAAACCAAGGCGCAGAATAACTGCCCATGAACTGAGAAAAGTCAAGCGTGCAGCTGCCAAGATGCCACTTGCCACCAGTTTGGCCATATTTCAGAGCTGCAACCTCACTGGAGTGCCCAAAAGCACAAGGTGTGCAATACTCAGAGACATGGCCAAGGTAAGAAAGGCTGAAAGACGACCACCACTGAACAAGACACACAAGCTGAAACGTCAAGACTGGGCCAATAAATATCTCAAGACTGATTTTTCTAAGGTTTTATGGACTGATGAAATGAGAGTGAGTCTTGATGGGCCAGATGGATGGGCCCGTGGCTGGATTGGTAAAGGGCAGAGAGCTCCAGTCCGACTCAGACGCCAGCAAGGTGGAGGTGGAGTACTGGTTTGGGCTGGTATCATCAAAGATGAGCTTGTGGGGCCTTTTCGGGTTGAGGATGGAGTCAAGCTCAACTCCCAGTCCTACTGCCAGTTTCTGGAAGACACCTTCTTCAAGCAGTGGTACAGGAAGAAGTCTGCATCCTTCAAGAAAAACATGATTTTCATGCAGGACAATGCTCCATCACACGCGTCCAAGTACTCCACAGCGTCGCTGGCAAGAAAGGGTATAAAAGAAGAAAATCTAATGACATGGCCTCCTTGTTCACCTGATCTGAACCCCATTGAGAACCTGTGGTCCATCATCAAATGTGAGATTTACAAGGAGGGAAAACAGTACACCTCTCTGAACAGTGTCTGGGAGGCTGTGGTTGCTGCTGCACGCAATGTTGATGGTGAACAGATCAAAACACTGACAGAATCCATGGATGGCAGGCTTTTGAGTGTCCTTGCAAAGAAAGGTGGCTATATTGGTCACTGATTAGTTTTTTTTTGTTTTTGAATGTCAGAAATGTATATTTGTGAATGTTGAGATGTTATATTGGTTTCATTGGTAAAAATAAATAATTGAAATGGGTATATATTTGTTTTTTGTTAAGTTGCCTAATAATTATGCACAGTAATAGTCACCTGCACACACAGATATCCCCCTAAAATAGCTAAAACTAAAAACAAACTAAAAACTACTTCCAAAAATATTCAGCTTTGATATTAATGAGTTTTTTGGGTTCATTGAGAACATGGTTGTTGTTGAATAATAAAATTAATCCTCAAAAATACAACTTGCCTAATAATTCTGCACTCCCTGTATTTATACATAGTAATTAGATCTCCCCTCTGTCGTCTTTTTTCTAAAGTAAATAACCCTAATTTTGATAATCTTTCAGGGTACTGTAGTTGCCCGATTCCAGTTATTACTTTAGTTGCCCTCCTCTGGACCCTCTCCAGCTCTGCTATGTCTGCTTTTTTCATAGGAGCCCAGAACTGTACACAGTACTCCATGTGTGGTCTGACTAGCGATTTGTAAAGTGGTAGGACTATGTTCTTATCACGGGCATCTATGCCCCTTTTGAGGCAACCCATTATCTTATTGATACAAACAAAGTGTCTGTGGATCGCTACAGCTAGATAATTTGGATCAGGTGCTCTTGATCTTTGTGACCCACCCAGCCACAGAGAAACAATCAATGAATAAAAAAATATATAGACCAGGCACTCAAAATATGTAGTCAGAAATGAGAATTAATTGAGAAGTATTTAATTAAGCTCCCTGAAATAGCATTAATTCATAAATATAGCAGCATAAAGATCATATACAACATAAATGACAGCAATAATTCATAAATATAGCAGTATAAAAATCACATAAAAACAAATTGCATGAGTAGCAGCGATGGGTGCTCAGCAAAGTGCAAGAGTGCAAACGATAGCAGCAATAATAGTCAAAGTCCAAATCATGGACAACCGCAATCCATTTGCAAGTAATGATCCTCATATGTGTCTGGATGATACTCTTAGGTAAGCATGTTCTCAAATGCTCATAGTTCCATATAATATTGCTACTGACTTTCAGTAGTAGCGCACAAATAAATGTCACAAGTCCTTTAAAGGAGACAGGGAGGACTAAAAGACACAGTGCAGTAACGTACCGTGGTGGTGTCCCACCTGTTGCTACTGTGTCAATATTACCTTAGTCTGGTCGATGTTCACCTGTCTTTATACGGACTTGGAGATTTGGGATGAACCGGATATCAGCTGACTGCGTGCTTGTTGGAGCTTCGTATCATCAGCTGACTGTGCGCTTACTGGAGTTACGTGTCATCAAAGCTTTTCTTCAAAGGTTGCCGGTCTTTGATGTAGCCGTCTTTATTTCAAATCCAGGAAAACTTCTTAACCAGCATGCCGGTACAAGGTATAAACCATACGCGTTTTGGGGGTATTGAAATGACCCCTTCCTCAGTGGAGGAGGAAGGGGTCATTTCAATATCCCCAAAACGCGTATGGGTTATACCTTGTACCGGCATGCTGGTTAAGAAGTTTTCCTGGATTTGAAGTAAAGACGGCTACATCAAAGACCGGCAACCTTTGGAGAAAAGCTTTGATGACACGTAACTCCAACAAGCGCACAGTCAGCTGATATCCGGTACATCCCGAATCTCCAAGTCCATATAAAGACAGGTGAACATCGACCAGACTAAGGTAATATTGACACAGTAGCAACAACAGGTGGGACGCCACCACGGTACGTTACTGCACTGTGCCTCTTAGTCCTCCCTGTCTCCTTTAAAGGACTTGTGACATTCATTTGTGCGCTACTACTGAAAGTCAGTAGCAATATTATATGGAACTATGAGCATTTGAGAACATGCTTACCTAAGAGTATCATCCGGACACATATGAGGATCATTACTTGCAAAGTTTTAATATTCTCATTTCTGACTACATATTTTGAGTGCCTGGTCTATATATTTTTTTATCCATTATCTTATTGGCCTTAGCAGCAGCCTCCTGACACTGGTTTTTGCAGCTTAGTTTGCTGTTTATTAAAATTCCTAGATCCTTTTCCATGTCAGTGTTATCGAGTGTTTTACCATTTAGTATGTACGGGTGACTTGCATTATTCCTTCCCATGTGTATAACCTTACATTTGTCAGTGTTAAACCTCATCTGCCACTTATCTGCCCAAGTCTCCAATCTATCCAGATCCCTCTGTAGTAGTATACTGTCCTCTTCAGTGTTACTTTACACAGTTTAGTGTCATCTGGGAAAATTTATATTTTACTATGCAAGCCTTCTACAAGATCATTAATATATTTCTTAAGCAATGATTTATGAAATACATTGTGGATACGTAACGAGTATATCAGCTTCAACCTAAATGATACGGGATTAATAATGTCGAGAATTTCATATGGTCCAACAAATCGCGGCACAAACTTCATGGAAGACACTTTTAAGGACACATTTTTTTGTGGACAACCAGACTTTTCCCCCAACCTTAATATCTACCCCTTTGGAATGCTTACTATTAGCTTTAATTTTCTGAACCTCAAGCTTTTTCCAGGTTCGATTGAACCTGAGCCCAGACTGTGCACAGTTCTGAAGTTACGCTATCAACTTTAGGGTTAGGTGAGGAAATTGATGAACCAGAATTAAATCGAGGATGGAAACCAAAATTTCAGAAAAACGGCGAGACTCCAGTGGAAGAGTTCACACAGTTATTGATGGCGAACTCCGCCAAAGAAAGATATTTTACCCATAATTGCTGATTCTCAGAGATGTAAGATCTTAAAAATTGGTCCACAGCCTGATTCAACCATGACAAAAAAGGACAATGATATCTCACACCTCTGACAAAAGGCTCTCTAAAACTTAGAAACAAACTGAACACCCCTGTCAGATACAATGTTCTCAGGAACTCCATGCAATCGTACCACTTGCTCAATAAAAACAGAAGCCAGAGTCTTGGCATTCGGGAGCTTGGCCAGAGGAACAAAATGTACCATTTTACTAAACCTATCGACCACTACCCAAACCACAGATTTACCCTCAGAGGGTGGCAAGTCAGTAATGAAATCCATAGAAATATGTGACCAGGGTTTACTAGCAATGGGTAGTGGTCGTAACTCACCAGCTGGACGTGTTCTAGGAGTCTTGGACCTGGCACATACTTCGCAAGCAGAGACAAAAGAACTGACATCCCTTGATAACGTGGGCGACCAATAAGATCTGGACACCAGTTCCCTGGTGACCTCAATACCAGGATGACCACATAAAACAGAATCATGGCACTCACCCAGCAGCCGGAGACAGAAATGACCAGGAACAAGTAACTTATCTGTGGGTGTCTGCGCCGGACCTAGGTGTTGTGCCGCCTCAATATCAGAAGCAAGATCCGCGGATAAAGATGCCACAATGATGTTAGTTGGTAAGATAGGTTCAGGAGGAGTGTAAGGAGGTTGAAACGCACAAAAGCTTTGAGACAAAGCATCAGCTTTCACATTCTTACTTAATGGCCTGAAAGTAATAGAGAAGTTAAAACACGGGGAGAACAATGCCCAACTGGCCTGGCGAGGATTTAGGCGTTTCGCGGATTCGAGAAATAATACATTTTTATGATCAGTAAGAACAGTGATGCAATGTTTGGCCCACTCCAAAAAATGTCTCCACTCTTCAAATGCCCATTTAATGGCTAACAATTCACGATTACCAATATCGTAATTCCTCTCAGTAGGAGAGAATTTTCATGAAAAAAATGCACAAGGTCTTAGATTAGTGAGGTTAGAGGGTCCCTGAGAAAGAATTGCCCCCACCCCATCCTCAGAAGCATCGACCTCCACCACAAAAGGTTTCTCCTGATCCGGCTGAATCAAGACTGGGGCGTTACCAAAAGATTTCTTAAGGGTTTCGAAGGCTTCTTTGGCCTCTACAGGCCAGTTAACAAGATCCTCCCCCTTTTTAGTTAGGTCGATTAAGGGCCTAGCAATTACCAACATTTTTTCAATAAATTTACAATAATAGTTAGAGAACCCAAGGAAGCGCTGTAATGATTTAAGGGAAGATGGCCTCACCCAGTCTTTTTTTTTTTTTTTTTTTTTTAACAAATCTCTTTTTATTAAGAAAATATGAGAGTTTGACAAGCTTCGTATGAAAATATAATGACAGCATTATAATATCAAACATACATAAAGTAATATTAGTGAGATCAGAAAAGAAGGGGCAATAAGGGCAAGTGTAGTGATGAGGGGGGGGGGGTGGCCTCACCCAGTCTTAACCACCTCCGGACCGCCTAACGCAGATTCGCGTTCCGGAGGTGGCACCCCTGCGCTCAGCGACGCATATACGCGATGGCCGAGATTTCCTGTGAACGCGCGCACACAGGGGCGCGCGCTCACAGGAACGGAAGGTAAGAGAGTGGATCTCCAGCCTGCCAGCGGCGATCGTTCGCTGGCAGGCTGGAGATGTGATTTTTTTTAACCCCTAATAGGTATATTAGACGCTGTTTTGATAACAGCGTCTAATATACCTGCTACCTGGTCCTCTGGTGGTCCCCTTTGTTTGGATCGACCACCAAAGGACACAGGCAGCTCAGTAATATGTTGCACCAAGCACCACTACACTACACCCCCCCGTCACTTATTAACCCCTTATTCACCCTTGATCACCCTTGATCACCCCTGATCACCCCATATAGACTCCCTGATCACCCCCCTGTCATTGATTACCCCCCTGTCATTGATCACACCCCTGTAAAGCTCCATTCAGATGTCCGCATGATTTTTACGGATCCACTGATAGATGGATCGGATCCGCAAAACGCATACGGACGTCTGAATGGAGCCTTACAGGGGCGTGATCATGACTGTGGTGATCACCCCATATAGACTCCCTGATCACCCCCCTGTCATTGATTACCCCCCTGTCATTGATCACACCCCTGTAAAGCTCCATTCAGATGTCCGCATGATTTTTACGGATCCACTGATAGATGGATCGGATCCGCAAAACGCATACGGACGTCTGAATGGAGCCTTACAGGGGCGTGATCAATGACTGTGGTGATCACCCCATATAGACTCCCTGATCACCCCCCTGTCATTGATTACCCCCCTGTAAGATCCATTCAGATGTCCGCATGATTTTTACGGATCCACTGATAGATGGATCGGATCCGCAAAACGCATAAGGACGTCTGAATGGAGCCTTACAGGGACGTGATCAATGACTGTGGTGATCACCCCATATAGACTCCCTGATCACCCCCCTGTCATTGATTACCCCCCTGTCATTGATCACCCCCCCTGTCATTGATCACCCCCCCTGTCATTGATCACCCCCCCTGTCATTGATCACCCCCCCTGTCAGGCTGCATTCAGATGTCCGTATGATTTTTACGGATCCACGGATACATGGATCGGATCCGCAAAACACATACGGACATCTGAATGGAGCCTTATAGGGGGGTGATCAATGACAGGGGGGTGATCACCCCATATAGACTCCCTGATCACCCCCCTGTCATTGATCACCCCCCTGTCATTGATCACCCCCCTGTCATTGATCACCCCTCTGTAAGGCTCCATTCAGACATTTTTTTGGCCCAAGTTAGCGGAAATAATTTTTTTTTTCTTACAAAGTCTCATATTCCACTAACTTGTGTCAAAAAATAAAATCTCACATGAACTCACCATACCCCTCATGGAATCCAAATGCGTAAATTTTTTTAGACATTTATATTCCAGACTTCTTCTCACGCTTTAAGGCCCCTAGAATGCCAGGGCAGTATAAATACCCCACATGTGACCCCATTTCGGAAAGAAGACACCCCCAGGTATTCCGTGAGGGGCATATTGAGTCCATGAAAGATTGAAATTTTTGTCCCAAGTTAGCGGAAAGGGAGACTTTGTGAGAAAAAAATAAATAAAATCAATTTCCGCTAACTTGTGCCAAAAAAAAAAAAATTCTATGAACTCGCCATGCCCCTCATTGAATACCTTGGGGTGTCTTCTTTCCAAAATGGGGTCACATGTGGGGTATTTATACTGCCCTGGCATTCTAGGGGCCCTAAAGCGTGAGAAGAAGTCTGGGATCCAAATGTCTAAAAATGCCCTCATAAAAGGAATGTGGGCCCCTTTGCGCATCTAGGCTGCAAAAAAGTGTCACACATCTGGTATCTCCGTACTCTGGAGAAGTTGGGGAATGTGGTTTGGGGTGTCATTTTACATATACCCATGCTGGGGGAGAGAAATATCTTGGCAAAAGACAACTTTTCCCATTTTTTTATACAAAGTTGGCATTTGACCAAGATATTTATCTCACCCAGCATGGGTATATGTAAAATGACACCCCAAAACACATTCCCCAACTTCTCCTGAATACGGAGATACCACATGTGTGACACTTTTTTGCAGCCTAGATGGGCAAAGGGGCCCACATTCCAAAGAGCACCTTTCGGATTACACTGGCCATTTTTTACAGAATTTGATTTCAAACTCCTTACCACACATTTGGGCCCCTAGAATGCCAGGGCAGTATAACTACCCCACAAGTGACCCCATTTTGGAAAGAAGACACCCCATGGTATTCCGTGAGGGGCATGGCGAGTTCCTAGAATTTTTTCTTTTTTGTCACAAGTTAGTGGAAAATGATGATTTTTTTTCTTTTTTTTTTTCTGGAGTAAGAATACGGTATATCCTAGATACAACAGTTCCTGTACCCCAAAAATACTTTTTTCTAACTTGGCCGATAATTGATTTTTTTCTTAGAATTTCAAGCACTTGTTTGATATGAGTAACATGGGAATACCAAGTCGGCAAAAAAAATCTAGATATGATCAAAATATACAATCATAAATTTACCGATAAATTCTCTGAATATGTCATCCATAAAATTTTGAAAAACTGCCGGAGCACTACTGAGCCAAAAAGGCATGACAGTGTATTCAAAGTGTCCTTCAGGAGTATTAAAAGCAGTGTTCCATTCATCCCCTTCTTTGATACGGACCAAATTATATGCCCCTCTCAAATCAAGTTTGGAAAACCACGATGCTCCCAGAACCTGATTGAACAAATCGAGGATCAATGGAAGAGAATATTGATTTTTAATGGTGATTTTGTTCAATTCACGATAGTCTATACAGGGTCTGAGACCTCCATTCTTCTTTTTGACAAAAAAGAACCCCGCCCATATAGGGGACACAGAGGGTCTGATGTGTCCTTTATTTAGACTTTCCTTAATATATTCCCGGGAACCTGGATCCCACCACAAAATCAATGGCACAGTCATAAGATCTATGGGGGAGCAGACTCCCCGGGTCAGATGAGGAAAACACATCAGCAAATTCCATGACATATGAAGGTAAAGTCTTAGATTCTGCAGAGACACCCGCCTGTACGATGGGTAAACAAGAGTTACATTTAGGACCCCATTTTTCAACCTCTCCTCTGGTCCAATTAATGACAGGGTTGTGCTATTGGAGCCAGAGCATACCTAAAACCATTTCAGCAGGCAAATTCTCTAAGATCAATAAGGAGCAATTCTCAGTGTGACTCACCCATACAGTCAAAGTTTTTTCAGGTGTACAAAACTTGACAGTTCCTCTCAACAAGGGGGTAGAGTCAATGGCTACAATGCAAATAGGGCTGGGAAGGGCTAAAATAGGTATCCCCACCTGAAGAGCAAATTTAAGATCAATGAAGTTAGAGGCTTACCCAGAATCAATAAAGGCCCTACCTGACCCCCTGTTTAATCCTAACGAAATAGTAATAGGTACCAATAATTATTTTTTTTACCACCCCAGGGAGTACCTTGTCTTTAGTTCCTTCAGGTTTGGGTGATCTTCCGGAAGGAGGGACTTTGGGACACTGCCGGATCCAATGATCGGAGTCACCACAGTTGAAACATGTACCACGGCGACGGCGTTGGTCTCTTCTGGTCATACCAAGCTGCATAGGTTCGTCAGTACAAGGCTCGGACTTGACCCCCACAGGACTGGTCTCTGGTTTGGACATAACCTGTGGAAGAAACAAATGCTCCCACTGTCTCTCCCTAATGCGTCTGTCCAGTCTCACAGCAAGAATCATGGTTTAGACAGTAGTAGAAAAAGCAAAAGATACGGCGGCACTGCCGAATGTCACTAATGAGTGCACTGGGTCCTCAAAAGCCTGTCCCTTTAAACACACAAGGTGGTGCACAACCACAAAATAGGTGAAATGACCATGTAGAGAAAAATAGAAAAGGCGGCACTCACCAGTGTTGGCAAAACGATGCTTTATTCATTAGTTGATTAAAATCTTCGCGCAGGAGCATACGGTGCTATCCGACACAGGAGAGGTTTGTTCCAAGAGTCTTGGTTTGTTCCAAGGTCCCAGAAGAAGGATAAAATACTAGCATGTCTTTGAGAGTCTCAGATAGGCCAGACCTGAACTGGCTTTTGAGAGAAGGTTCATTACAACCAGAGGGAACGCACCATTTACAGAATTGAGTACAGTAGTCTTCTACCGGTCGGTCACCCTGCACAAGAGATTTTAACTGACTTTCCGCTACAGATGCTATGTCTGGTTCATCATACAACACCCCAAGGGCCTGAAAAAACACGTCAACTGATCTAAGACACAGAGTCGGGAGGTAACGAAAATGCCCACTCCTGGGGGTCACCTTGTAATAAGGATATTATAATTCCCACTCTGTTGAGCAGAACCAGAAGAGTGGGGTCGCAGATGGAAATACAGTTTACAGCTCTCCTTAAAGGCTAAAAAACAATTGTGATACCCCGAGAACCAATCTGGAAGATTAACATGTGGTTCCGCCTGTAGTGCGGATGAAGAAGAAACAAAGAGATTTAGGGCAGCTTCCTGCACTTGTAACCTCTCCCCTAACTCCTGGACAATCTGGGCCAGGTTTTTTAGACATGATCCGTGAGAGCTTGCAACGGATCCATGGTAAGGTAATTAGGCCTGTGATTCTGTCACAAGAAGGGGGTGGGGAAGGTGCAAAACTGACTCCACCCACAACTCTGTACCTGCCTACTTGCACTTACCCATACTAAGTAACGGAGCGCAACTGGGCGGCGATCCCTAACCTGAGTAAGTGCGGGAGAGACAAACAAAACAGACAAACACAGAGAGGTAAAACTAGCAAGGTCAAAAACAGTAGGTCAAGGCGGTCCAGGGTACAAGCAGAAACAGCGTCAATGTACAAACCGGAAGTAAATACCAGGATAAGCAAGTAAGACACAGAGAACAGGCGAGGACAAGTCAAAAGTCTAATACCAGGAGATGCGACCGGACAAAAGGAGCAAGCAAGACCCAAAGTCAAAAAACAAGACAAAATACAAATACCAAACAGCAATGTCAAAGAGGAATATACGCAAGGTATAGGATCTTAATCATAGGCAACCTGTGGCCAGCAGGCTGCCTGTAAAATAGGGGAGAGAAGGAGTCATCTGATGTGGCCAGCGTCACATAACTCACTCCCCTGCATACTGCTGAGCGATGAGTGCCTAGTTCGGCGCTCAGACTCCTCACAGTAACCATGGGAGCGGAGGACCCGGCCACGCTAAGGCGTGTGCGGCTGGGTCCTCTCTGCCCCCCGTTTCTTTGGAGACGAGGACGCAGCGCACTTCCTCACTCCAAACTTATCGCAGGGCGCCGGCGGCACTGAAGAGAAGGAACACAAAGCTGGTGCCCTGTGACAAGACCTGTTTCTTCTGGCTACCTGCTTCAGCTACTATTCTGATGCTGCCACCCGCCTGCTGCCACACCTGCTGCCAGGTGCTCCTACTGCCACCCTCCATCTTCATCTGGTACTGGTATTGCCCCCCACCTCCCCACTCTGTCACTGGGCCACTCTGTGGTCTCCTTATGCTGCTGCCACCTCACCACTCTGTGGTCTCCTCATGCTGATACCACATCACCACTCTGTGGTCTCCTCATGCTGCTGCTACCTCAACACTCTGTCACTGGGCCACTCTGTGGTCTCCTCATGCTGATGCCACCTCCCCACTGTCTCCGGGCCACTCTGTGGTCTCCTCATGCTGCTGCCATCTCACCACTCTGTCACTGATCCACTCTGTGGTCTCCTCATGCTGCTGCCACCTCAGCACTCTGTCACTGGTCCACTCTGTGGTCTCCTCATGCTGCTGCCACCTCAGCACTCTGTCACTGGTCCACTCTGTGGTCTCCTCATGCTGCTGCCACCTCCCTACTCTGTCATTGGTCTACTCTGTGGACTTCTCATGCTGTTCCCATCGTCCCTACTCCATGACTGGGCCACTGTTTTGCCTTTTTTGCCTGGTTGACATAATCATTTATTTGACCCTTCTTCTGATCTGTCAGAAGGAAGGAAAAATGAGACACACAACGGATCCTGTCTATGTAGCAGCTGTAAGACCTGTATGACATGGTCCCTATTTTGCATCAGAATTGGCTTATGATTTGGTAGCCAAAAGCAGGAGTGGGTTTTAGTAATACTGATGGATTACTGACCAAATGCTGACTGAGTGAAGGCAGATGCTCAACAGACAGGATCCGTTTTTTTGGGGCTATTGTTCTTACGGATCAGAGGAAGGGCAAAATAATCAGTGACATAGTAACATAAAAACATAGTATATAAGGCCGAAAAAAGACATTTGTGCATCCAGTTCGGCCTGTTATCCTGCAAGTTGATCCAGAGGAAGGCAAAAAAAAAAACTGTGAGGTTGAAGCCAATTTTCCCTACTTAAGGGGAAAAAAAATCCTTCCCGACTCCATTCAGGCAATCAGATAACTCCCTGGATCAACGACCTCTCTCTAGTAGCTATAGCCTGTAATATTATTACACTCCAGAAATACATACAGGCCCAGCTTGAACTCTTTTAGTTCACTTACCATCACCACCTCCTCAGGCAGAGAGTTCCATAGTCTCACGATTCTTACCATAAAGAATCCTCGTCTATGTTTGTGTACAAACCTTCTTTCCTCAAGGCGCAGAGGATATCCCCTTGTCACAGTCCTGGGGATAAATAGATGATTAAATAGATGATTAAATCTCCCCTCAGTCGTCTTTTTTCTAAAGTGAATAACTCTAATTTTGATAATCTTTCAGGGTACTGTAGTTCCCTCATTCCCGTAATTACTTTAGTTGCCCTCCTCTGAACCCTCTCCAGCTCTGCTATGTCTGCCTTGTTCACAGGAGACCAGAACTGTACACAATACTCCATGTGTGGTCTGACCAGTGATTTGTAAAGTGGTAGCACTATGTTCTCATCACGGGCATCTATGCCCCTTTTGATGCAACCCATTATCTTATTGGCCTTGGCAGCAGCTGTCTGACACTGTTTTTTAAAGATTAGTTTGCTGTTCACTAAAATTCCTAGGTTATTTTCCATGTCAGTGTCACCCAGTGTTTTACCATTTAGCATGTACGAGTGACTTGTATTATTCCTACCCATGTGTATAACCTTACATTTGTCAGTGTTAAACCTCATCTACCTCATCTACCACTTCTCTGCCCTCGTCCGTGTCAATTACTTTACACAGTTTAGTGTCATCTGCAAAAAATTATATTTTACTGTGCAAGCCTTCTACAAGATCATTAATAAATATATTGAGGAGGATAGGGCCCAGTACTGACCCCTGAGGTACTCCACTAGAGACAATGACCCAATCTGAGTGTGTACCATTAAAACCCACCCTCTGTTTCCTATTACTGAGCCAGTTTCTTACCCACATACAGACATTTTCTCCCAGTCCGAGCATTCTCATTTTATATACTAACCTTTTATGCGGTACAGTGTCAAATGCTTTGGAGAAGTCCAGATATACGACATCCATTGATTCGCCGCTGTCAAATTTAGAACTTACCTCGTTATAGAAACGTATTAAATTTGTTTGACAGTCATCCCTCATGAAGCCATACTGATATGGCGTTATTTGCTTATTTTCATTGAGGTGCTCCAAGATAGCATCTCTTAGAAAACCTTCAAACAGTTTACCCACGACTGATGTTAAAATTACCGGCCTATAGTTTCCAGGCTCTGTTTCTGGACTCTTTTTGAATATTGGCACCACATTTGCTATGCACCAATCCTGTGGAATACTCCTTGTCAGTATAGAGTCCTTAAATATCAGAAATAAGGGTCTGGCTATGACATTACTTAATTCTCTTAGGATACGGGGGTGTATGCCATCTGGTTCTGGCGATTTGTCTATTTAAATATTTTTAAGACGCCGCTGTACTTCTTCCTGTTTCAGACAGGGCACTTTTAATGGGGAATTCACTTTTACATTCTGCATTTCATCTGACAGTTTATTTTCTTCAGTGAATACAGCAGAGAAAAAAATATTTAATAGCTTTGCTTTCTCCTCATCACTCTCTGCAACTCCCCCCTCATCACTCTGTAGAGGGCCGACAGATTCAGTTTTATATTTTTTACCATTTATGTAATTGAAGAACATTTTAGGGTTAGTTTTGCTTTCTTTTGCAATTAATCTCTCAGTCTCTAGTTTGGCCGCTTTCATTTGTTTTTTACATATTCTATTTTTTTCCTTATAGTTTTTCAGTGCTTCCTCACTACCCTCTTGTTTTAGTGATTTAAATGCTTTCTTTTTGTCATTTATTGCCTTCTTTACAGTTCTATTTATCCACATTGGTTTCTTCTTGTTCCTTAACCTTTTATTCCCATAAGGTATGTACTTCTCACAATTAGATTTTAGGATGCTTTTAAAAATATATAATTTTATCCCATTTTGTGGCTGTATTTTTATTTTTGAGGACTTTGTCCCAGTTAGTTAGGCCTACGGCCTCTCTTAGTTGGCTAAATTTAGCTTTTTTGAAGTTTGGTATTTTTTTCCTCCCTGTAGAAACGCTCATTTGAATGATAATTGGAAGGTTATTACTTTATGGTCACTATTTCCCAGGTGTCCCCCAACCTGCACATCTGTTGTTCTGTCAGGTCTTTTGGTTAATACTAAGTCTAGTATGGCCGTCCCTCTAGTCGGGTCCTGAACCAGTTGGTAAATGTAATTGTCCTTGGTTATTGCCAAGAACCTGTTTCCTTTATGAGATGTACAGGTTTCAGTTTCCCAGTCTATATATGACAAGAATCTGCATAACTAATCATATGCTAAATAGTTGCAAGTCCAATTTATGTTTGCGATAGCCAAGATGATTGTCTATGAAAGGATGGTAGTCTCATGTTCGAAGCTGTAGTGGATGGTGAGGTATGGAGCCAGTAAGTCAAAAGTTCAAAACATTGTTACCCTTTTGATCGGCAGTGTATAACAATTCTGATATCATGTCGTTATAGCTTGATATTGTAACTGTAATTCCAAAGTGTGTGTGTATATATATACAGTACAGACCAAAAGTTTGGACACACCTTCTCATTCAAAGAGTTTTCTTTATTTTCATGACTATGAAGGCATCAAAACTATGAATTAACACATGTGGAATTATATACATAACAAACAAGTGTGAAACAACTGAAAATATGTCATATTCTAGGTTCTTCAAAGTAGCCACCTTTTGCTTTGATTACTGCTTTGCACACTCTTGGCATTCTCTTGATGAGCTTCAAGAGGTAGTCCCCTGAAATGGTCTTTCAACAGTCTTGAAGGAGTTCCTAGAGATGCTTAGCACTTGTTGGCCCTTTTGCCTTTACTCTGCAGTCCAGCTCACCCCAAACCATCTCGATTGGGTTCAGGTCCCGTGACTGTGGAGGCCAGGTCATCTGGCGCAGCACCCCATCACTCTCCCTCATGGTCAAATAGCCCTTACTTTCAAATTTTTCCCAATTTTTCGGCTGACTGACTGACCTTAATTTCTTAAAGTAATGATGGTTTTTCTTTACTTAGCTGCTTTTTTCTTGCCATAATACAAATTCTAACAGTCTATTCAGTAGGACTATCAGCTGTGTATCCACCTGACTTCTCCTCAACGCAACTGATGGTCCCAACCCCATTTATAAGGCAAGAAATCCCACTTATTAAACCTGACAGGGCACACCTGTGAAGTGAAAACCATTTCAGTAGACTACCTCTTGAAGCTCATCAAGAGAATGCCAAGAGTGTGCAAAGCAGTAATCAAAGCAAAAGGTGGCTACTTTGAAGAACCTAGAATATGACATATTTTCAGTTGTTTCACACTTGTTTGTTATGTATATAATTCCACATGTGTTAATTCATAGTTTTGATGCCTTCAGTGTGAATCTACAATTTTCATAGTCATGAAAATAAAGAAAACTCTTTGAATGAGAAGGTGTGTCCAAACTTTTGGTCTGTACTGTATATATATATATAGTATATCATGAAAACAGTTACAACATATGTGCCTATGTATTATCATGTTTAACCTTTGACCAGCAGAAGTACACAATAGTAATTAGAATTCATTTTATCTTTGGTGATATAAGAGTTTGGCCTTGAATCTACCGTATTATCAATCTAGGTATCCGGTGGGAAATCTTCAAAGTCTGCCATAAAGTTTGTCATAAAACTCCTTTAATTACATGGAAGGATGTTATCACAGTAAAAGTGTGTGAGGAATATGGAGTATGATTTCATTCCTTCCATATGCTCCAGGAATGGGCAGAGGAAATCAAGCTCCACAGGGGGGCCCTGCTTCAAAGCCGCAGCCAGATAGCAGAAAACTCCTAGCAGGCCACATTTCGTTACATTTCACACCTCCAGTCAGACAGCACAGATCCTGCAGGAAAATCCCCAGCAGGAGGTATCAGCCCTTGCCAGGATCAATGATACCTCCCAGACATGTTGGCACTTACATTTCATAAGGAATTATGAATCGCCCGGCCATCGCAGGTGCAAACCGGATACATATTTGTTTCCCGGTGGCCACGATAAACATGCCCATGGTCTTTGTTTGAGGGTGGGATGCCAGGGAAGGGAGATATCCATATCTCCCCACAGAAACCCAATAG
The DNA here is from genome assembly GCF_905171765.1 of Bufo bufo. Taxonomy (NCBI): domain Eukaryota; kingdom Metazoa; phylum Chordata; class Amphibia; order Anura; family Bufonidae; genus Bufo; species Bufo bufo. Next base: position 185,856,384 of record NC_053391.1, on the reverse strand, counting down.
CGGCACCATGTTTGGACTCTAGTTGTAGCCAGAACCCAGGCAGATCCGTTGGTCCCAGAGCCATCTCCCGTGACCTTCTGGACTGGAGCTATAAACCCTAAAGGGTTTTGTGGGTCATTTGCAGCCAGTCCAGCAGTGGGGGGGTGGATCGCCCTGACCTGGGGACGGACCTGGAGTTGCTTGCGTCTAAGTATGTGGCCGCTGACACCCCGAGGTCCGATCCCCCACAATGTGATGTAATGTCCACCCATGTTGATACTGTTATTGTTCATAACATGCCTGTTGTTGGGGATGTGGGGGATGCAATGTGTGCCTCTCCCCTCAAGGGGGAGGGGGTCATTAACGCCAGCCATGCTGAGGCCTCAGGATGTGGCCAGCAAGCATGCTCGGACATGTTGTCCTCAGGTGTGGTGACTGAGGGGACAAGCAGGTGGCAGACAGCTGCGGAGGAGGAGGATGCAAATGAGGTCAGGGCTGTCCCAGGAGAGATAGGGGTCCAAGGTAAAGCCTCAGTGCAGGATTCCTTCACAACCTGGATGTCAGAGGTTGTGCGCAGTGTGAGTGCTGGGGCCCTAGGGGCCCATCAGGGGTCTGATGGCTTTCCCCCTTTTGACCAAGTGGCTTCCAAGTCAGATGGAGGCCAATTTCGTCTATTCTGGCCACGTCCGGTCAGGGGTTTTATGTGGCGTTAGTGGCTGACGCCAGCCTGAACGCTCTCAGGGAGCAAGCGGCACTGCCTCCCTCGGACTGAGACCTCGAGCGGGTGGTCTGGGACTAAGGACGGCTGTGCCAGGTCACGGTCCAGCAGGGCTTACCTGAGGAGTGGCCTAGGGACCGGCAGTTAGTAGAGCTGACAGGGGACGTGGCAGTCTCATCTATTCTGACCACGTCCCACCAGGGGTTTCAGTTGGCGTTGGGCACGAGCGCCAGCTTGAAATCTCTCATGGAGCAGGTGGCACGGCCTCCATTGGACTCAGACCTCGAGCGGGTGGTCTGGGACCAAGGACGGTTGTGCCGGGAAACGGTCCAGCAGGGCTCACCGGAGGCAAGTTACATTATCCGTTCATGGTGGAATTTCTGTGGGTTGCACATGAGATTCTGGTGGCCAGATACCCCGGAGCCGCCAAGACAGAGGCCTGGACGGGAGACGTAGCCTCCCCTGGGGTGTCAGTCATTGAATGTGTCATGCGCCTCCCAGGAAAGGCACAAGCCTTGTCGTGGTTGGTGCATGACTGTACCAAGCTGATCTTACCTGCTCCTCTGGAGGGCATAACGTCACACTATGGTAACCTGTGACCAGACCACATCTCATGAGCTCGACGTAGGTGACGTCAAGCTCACAAGACGTGGTCTGGTCACGGGTTACCAAAGTGTGACGTTACTCCCTCCAGAGGAGCAGCGTGGTACAGTTTACACAGACACAGATAACTGGGATCTATTAAAAAGTGAGAAATGTTTAGATAAATTCACAGCCAGGAAACCTATCATTGCCTTCAGGAAAACACACACCCTCAGGGACCAACTAGTAAATAGCCGTATGAAGTGTGAACAGTCTCCTAGTCAGTGGCTGAATGTAAAAAAAAACCTCAGGGAATCATCGGTGCGGTAATTGCTCCTTCTGTGATCACATACTCCGAGACAGAATCTGGTCCATAGGAGAAGTGTCACACAGAATGAAGCAATTTTGCACATGTAAATCTACATATGTCGTGTACGTGGTCAAATGCGAGTGCGGGTCATTTTACATAGGAAAAACAATAAGACCTATGCTGGAAAGGTTCCGTGAACACCTCAATTCCATCAAGACTAAGAAGGGCTGCCCACGTTTAATAGACCATGTATGGCAGAAACACGGGGGTAATAAAAAATGCCTGGGTTTTGCTGGAACTGAGGTGATTCCACATTTGAAACAAGGAGGTGACAGGCATCGCCTCCTGTTGCAGAAAGAAGCGAGATGGATAATCCGCACAGATGCCATGGGACCCCTAGGTCTGAACGATCGGAATGACCTCAATGTATTCATTTGAATGTACTGATTTGCTTTTGATTTTGTTTCAGTTGTATACGTACACAGGTGCTGTCTTAAATTGCAATTGAGATTCAGTTACCCCACACAGGGTTAATTCTCACGCTCCTCATTAAATGGGCAGGCACACCTGTGCACGTCATTCAGGTAGCCGGAAGAAGCACATACTGTGCGAAACGGCCGTCGCTGCCAGACACCGCCTAGGCGGCTTTTTTGATTTCTATGAAAGGCTTGTCCGCCCCAGCCCTGTAAAGCATGTACCTATTGTCACAAATAAAGTGATGATATGTTGAAAACCTGCAACTGGTGAGTGCCGCTGATTTTTTCTATTTTCTCAAGTGCACTATTATATTCGCTATTGCAAGCAGGCACCTCCGCATTGCTACCTGACACCCGACTTTCACAGAGGACATTTATCTATTATTACCAGCGTGTTATAAGGGGAGTGGTGCCGTCTGGACTATCTTTATCTGTGGTATACAGTTTACACAGACACCTCCTCTCCACGTGGGCACAGAGAGGCAACAAGCTGAGAGGGCCTTTTCACTGCCGCAATGAAACAGCGCCTTCTCAGCCTGGGTATACTGCCACCAGCTTCTCGTTTGATATAAGCCCGGTCCGCTAACGGGATTAAATAGGGTGAGAAACCAACCCGCGGTAGCTTATAACTAGGCCGAAACACGGACGTGGGGATTTGTGATCGAGATACAAGATAGCACAAGATTAAATTATATATTTAATCGCCTTAAGGGCACACTAGATATAACACAATATACACAGAGAATATATACAGTGGTCTGAAGTTACAGATACAGATGATATAGGTACAACAGGGTTAAGCAGAACAATAAGTCAGTTTACCAGATATATGAGTCCTTTGGGTAGTGATGAGTTCTTAGCTGTCGGAGGCAGTGATGTCAGCTGGTTACAGGTCCCTCCAAATACATTGCTCGATGTGACCCCCTTTCAGAGAAAATACCCGCCCGCTTGCTGGCACAAGCCTTTTAACCTGTAGCCGGCCCCTCCCCTCCCAACCTTTGGGAGGGGTCCACCCCCCCTCTGCTGGACTGGCTGCAAATGACCCACAAAACCCTTTAGAGTTTATAGCTCCAATCCAGAAGGTCACAGGGAGACTGTTCTGGGACCAACGGATCCGCCTCGGTTCCGGCTACAACTAGAGTCCAAACATGGTGCCACTATTAGGTTTCTGTGGGGAGATATGGATATCTCCCTTCCCTGGCATCCCACCCTCAAACAAAGACCATGGGCATGTTCATCGTGGCCACCGGGACACAAATATGTATCCGGTTTGCACCTGCGATGGCCAGGCGATTCATAATTCCTTATGAAATGTAGGTGCCAACATGTCTGGGAGGTATCATTGATTCTGGCAAGGGCTGATACCTCCTGCTGGGGGTTTTCTGCAGGATCCGTGCTGTCTAACTGGAGGTGTGAAATGTAACGAAATGTGGCCTGCTAGGAGTTTTCTGCTATCTGGCTGCGGCTTTGAAGCAGGGACCCCCTGTGGAGCTTGATTTCCTCTGACCACTCCTGGAGTATATGGCAGGAATAAAATCATACTCCATATTCCTCACAAAGTGTTATCACATGAGACTAGAAGTCCCACCTTATTAATGTAATGTCATACGTTTTCATAGTTACTATCCTGGATGAGAGTTTTTACATAGCCAATTGGAAAAGGAAATAAATTACTTTAATATTAGATTACCGTAGTTTATTAGGTTTCTGCTTTGGACAATATATTTTGTTATCTTTTGTTGCTTTTGGGACATAGTCATAGCTCACAAAATTGTTAATAATTATTATTTACCCTATGTCCACTGTATGTTGGCATCATTGTTTAATTGTACTTTTATTTTTGGGAGATATTAAAAGGCTTATATTTAGCACCAATTTTACAAATATTCAAGAAAATTTCGAAATCCTATTTTTTAGGGACCAATTCAGTTCTGAAGTGGCTTTGAGAGGCAATTGTGGACAAGAATAGGACATGTTCTATTTTTTTCTGGAGCCGCAGACCGGAAGATCGGGGGCGCGCTCCGGAAATGCGGATGCGGACAGCACACTGTGTGCTGTCTGCATCCATTCTTGCCCCATAGAGAATGAATGGGTCCACACCCTTTCCGAAGTATTGTGGAACTGGTGTGGACACATTCACAGACGTGTGAATGTACCCTTAGGACATGAAAATAAAAAAGTACATGTTAACAATAGTGATGAGCGGCAGTGGCAATATTCGAATTCGCAATATTTCGCAAATATTTTGTAGAATATTCATCATATATTCACAAATTCGAGAATTCGCAATTATTTTCTTGATTGCGAAAATCGGCAATGTCAAATTTGCGTAATGTGCTCGCAATAGAGGCCTGGGTCACTTTTGCTACATTTTCCAAGCTGCTAGAAGTTTCATGGGACTGGAAAAAATGGTTGGCATGGCAGAACATTAAAATGGCTTTATATGCAGATAGGGTGCTCAAATAAATTCACAATTGGCAGTAATGATGCGAATATTTTGGCGTAATATGTGAAACTTCACATTTTAGCAGGTCTGACTACATATTACTGACTGGTGCACTATGTATTATTGTAACATCACAGCGCTATGTCTGTAGCATGTATGTATGGACAGCAGAACCTATCATCACACTACCTAACACACTGCACCGCAACAGCTACACTATATCACAATCGAACCTACACTCACTATCTCCCACTAACTATCTGTATTATATATATATATATATATATATATATATATATATGCTATCTAACTCTCTATCTAATGTAATGAGTGGAAAGCACAGAGCACAGCAATGACACTGCTGTCTCTCTCAGAACCTTAAAAAACTGTAGAAAATGGCTGCTGGGGAAGTTCTTATATAGTAAGGGGTAGGCAACTTTACTATTGGTTGCTAGGGATGTTGCTGAGCTCAGACAAAGACATTGCAGCCTTCTCATTGGCCCACAAGCAAGAAACAGGGAGGGATCATGGGTTCCGATGAAAAAAAATCTAGAATATTCAAAAATACTAATATATATCACTATATTCTAAATGTTTGCGATTTCTCGAAGTGCCGATATTCGCAATTAATATTTGCGATTCGAATATTCGCACCCAACATTAGTTAACAATATTGTGTAGTTTTGAGCTCAGAGTTTTTTCATTTTATAAGGGTTAACAAGAGAAAAAGCACCCCAAAGTTACAGCACTACCCCATATGTGGTTGCAACCTGCTGGGGGTGGAAACATCATACGTTTCTGCAAAGGGGACAGGACGACTGCACTGTATTGAAAATAGGATGGATGGGGAGATTTTGGCCAACAACCTCCTTCCCTCAGTAAGAGCATTGAAGATAGGTTATGGCTGGGTCTTCCAGCATGACAATGACCCAAAACACACAGCCAGAACAACTAAGGAGTCACTCCGTAAGAAACATTTCAAGGTCCTGGAGTGGCCTAGCCAGTCTCCAGACCTGAACCCAATCGAAAATCTTTGGATGGAGCTGAAACTCAATGTAGCCCAGCGACAGCCCTGAAACCTGAAAGATCTGGAGAAGATCTGTGTGGAGGAGTGGGCCAAAATCCTTGCTGCAGTGTGTGCAAACTTGTTCAAGAACTACAGGAAACGTGTGACCTCTGTAATTGCAAACAAAGGTTTTTGTGCCAAATATTAAATTCAGTTTTTCTATTGTATCAAATACTTATTTCATGCAATAAAATGCTAATTAATTATTTAAAATTCATACAATGTGATTTTCTGGATTTTTTTTTTTATTCCGTCTCTCACAGTTGAAGTGTACCTACGATAAAAATTACAGACCTGGAGGTGTGGCCAGCAGCCAAGATGGACGACTGCGTTTGAGCAGAGCTCCGTGGCCGGCGCAGCTCTACACAGGAAAAATCCTGCCTCTTCTATAAAATAACCTGCACAGCAGACCCTCCGGAGGTGTCATACTACCAGCAGGCAGATACCGCACCTTAAACTTACTTGGCAGTGACTGGGATTATTATCTTTATATTGGAGTACAGGTCACTATCAAAGACAACCCCTGCGCACTCCCCAGGCAGGTATTACAGCCACAAAATAGCATAATGCGCTAGATAAACGCAGACAATAATAAAATATATTAATCCCTAAGTCAGCATAATAATGAGGTCACAAAAAGCATAGAGTGCTGCAGACAAATTGAGAGAATTTGCAAGACAACCAGACGAGGTGTCGCAGTCTTCTTTACTGCAGTGAAATATGCATACTAGGGCTAACACTGCATCAGATACTGCAGCCCCCGCAACAGCCCCTGAGGAAACTCACGATGAACCAACCCTTAAGCAAGTGACAGCACAAGTCCTAGAGCCTATTACAGCATGCAAGACGTCTCTTACAGGGAAATTGGACAAAGTCAAAATTGATCTAGGCCTCAGGACATGCACAACCTGTGGGACAAAGTCCAGCATACTGAAGAGCGCATATCACACATAGAAGATGCCACGGCCACTGTTCCCAGATCCATATCTGAGCTGAACACTAAAGCAGTTCTCTGGAAGCAGAAAACAAATGACTTAGAAAACAGGCTCCGTAGAAATAATATAAGAATTATCGGATTGCCCAAAAGAGCAGAGGGCTGTACTCCGGATGAGTTTATAGAAAACTGGATAAAATAATTTTTCCCGGATGCAAACTTCTCAGCGGCCTTTGCAGTGGAAAGGGCTCATAGAGTACCAGCTAAACCTCCACCACCTGGAGCCCCACCTCGACCCATGCTCGCAAGATTTCTCAACTGCAAAGATAGAGATAAGATATTGGCTCTAGCCAGATGACGGCGAGAAATCAAATATGACAACACCAGAGTCTCCATCTTTCCAGACTTATCCATGGAGCTGCAGAAACAATGCGCCATCTTCATGGATGTCAAACGGCGGCTGAGAGAAGCCAACATACCCTACTTCATGGGATACCCTGCGAAACTGAGAGTGGTAGATGGGGACAGAGCAATTTTCTTCACCTCTCCTGGAGAAGTTTCTGAGTGGCTAGCACTACGGCGAAGAACTCCAAGATGAGGAAGTCCCTGAAACCATCTAAGGACTGGTCACCAAATAGAGCCATTGGATTGTAGGGTGTTTCATTTTTCCAAAGATGTGATTTTCATATGACTTTCCTTACGCCCCGAGTCTCAGTGATGTAAAAGATATACAGTACAGACCAAAAGTTTGGACACACCTTCTCATTCAAAGAGTTTTCTTTATTTTCATGACTATGAAGGCATCAAAACTATGAATTAACACATGTGGAATTATATACATAACAAACAAGTGTGAAACAACTGAAAATATGTCATATTCTAGGTTCTTCAAAGTAGCCACCTTTTGCTTTGATTACTGCTTTGCACACTCTTGGCATTCTCTTGATGAGCTACAATTTTCATAGTCATGAAAATAAAGAAAACTCTTTGAATGAGAAGGTGTGTCCAAACTTTTGGTCTGTACTGTATATGCCAAATTTCAAGAAGATTGGATAATATTTAGGGGTTGCACACATTGATCACTTTTATTACTGCTCTCACTTCTGTACCTAGGAGGTTGGTCTAAAAACAACTTCAGTTTCAGGATCCCAGGAGCTCTGCATCAAGCAAGGTGGATGGCAAAGGCAATATATGCACTTAAAATTGTCATCTTCACTAAACAGTTGAATATTTCTCAAAGAGAATTGAAAGGAATGAAACGGGTTGCAGATTTTGTCAGCCTCATATATGTTCACTTTTTGCACGAGGCAATTGTAAGTTGATGGGCTCCAAAGAATGATTTGAATATGCTACAGCTTCTGAGTAGTGTTGATCACGAATATTCGAATTTCGAATTTTTATCGCGAATATAGGAACTTCGAAAATTCGAGAATATTTCGAATATAGTTATATATATTCGTAATTTCGAATATTCGATTTTTTTTTTTTTTTTTTAAATCAGTACACATGATCCCTCCCTGCTTCTAGCTTGTGGGCCAATAAGAAGGCTGCAATATACTTGACTTTAGGAGTAGTAGTGTTTGCGAATTTTGCTCTATATTCGTTTTTTTAGAATATTCGCTATATTGCTATATATTCTTGTTTTAGAATATTACGAATATTCAAAAAAAATGAAGTTATAGCAATATAGCGAATATTCAAAAAAAAATTGAATATAGAGCAATTTAGCTAATATAGTGCTATAATCTTCTTTGTCTAATAGTTGTAAGTTGAAAAATTCGCAATAAAAAATTTGAATCCGAAAATTCGTATATTACACAATCATTACCTTGCCGATTTTTTGAGTAAAAAAAAATCGCGACTTTTCGAATTTGCGAATATTCGATGAATATTCTACAAAATATTCGCGAAATATCGCAAATTCGAATATGACCCCTGCCGCTCATCACTACTTCTGAGCACTTACCCAGATGCAGACGTCAAAAAAAGTGCTCTTCCAGTTGCTAAGAGACACCTTTGGTATCTGTCAGAAACAAACGTAGGATTGGCTTTTTTGGATGAAGGTATTACTTACGCTGTTAAGGAAAATAGGACTAAAAATTTAGAAACCAAACCTGGAAAGAAAAAGGAAATGAAATGATTAGAGCAGGGCTGGCCAACCTGCGGCTCTCCAGCTGTTGTAAAACTACAATTCCCACCATGCCTTGCTGTAAGCTGATAGTTGTAGGCTGTCTGGGCATGCTGGGAGTTGTAGTTTTGCAACAGCTGGAGAGCTGCAGGTTGGCCAGCCTTGGATTAGAGGGTAAAAACCTAGTTTTTGAAGGAAAAGAACTGAGCCATTTCTTCACAAATAAAACAAAGATGTTCTTTGAATTGTTTGGGATCGACGACGTGACAGAATACTGCAGTGACTCTCTAAGAAGCCATGTGAACGCTCTTAAGGTGGTCAATGATACAGCAAAAAGAGA
>NC_053391.1:185837652-185847205 GCF_905171765.1 Bufo bufo | reverse complement strand
AATTGCTCTGATAAAAAAGTTTAACGAATTGGTCAGGGATGAACAACAAAAACAATTCTTGTTGAGGGTAGTCGAGCAGAAAAGTCGTCACCAAGCTAACAAAAGAAGGGATTGCATCGTTTAAAGTTGATTAATATAACACATATTTTGCCTATCATACTACCTATTAATCTTAGTGTCTAGTTTTAATATTATTTTAAGTTTGTGATTTCTTGTTTTCCCAATAAAAGTAATTAACATTGAAAAATCTTATTTTTTGCCTACTTTTACAAAACTGATCAGTGTGCAACCTCTAAATATTATCCAATCTTCTCTAAATTTGGCATATATATCTTTTACATCACTGAGACTCGGGGGCGTAAGCAAAGTCTGCAAAAATGTAACATTTTATTTTTTTCCATTACAAAATTAAACACCCTATTGGACTGGCTAGGCTAAGTTGACATGATTCATATATAGCTAACTATAACTTTTCGTTTTCTCTTTTACATATTATAGCTATTCAATAAGGACTTCCCTAACTATACTTGCATACTTAAATAGAGGTATCAATATAGTTGCTGCAGCCGGCATGCCTCTGTCAAACCGACATCAATGGCAGAGACATAATATTAATCACACGAGTAATATTCGGTTAAGGATTACAATTTGTATTTCTAGTTCTCTAATGTTTGCTTGTTTAAGGTTAGTCAACCAAATTTGTTGTCTCCAACCACAGCCTTTGCAGTATGCTCAGCTTCTGACACTAAATGCGTGCCCAGAACTCCATGGCTGAATTGAAAATTCTTTCATGGAATGTCAGGGGATTAGGCACTCCATAAAAAAGGTCAAGGGTGCTTGCTTTTATAAAAAAAAACTCCAGCCCACAAATAATGTGTCTACAAGAGACGCATATTATGCCTACTACATCTCGGGTTCTGAAGAAGCCTTGGGTACAGTGGACCGCACACTCTTGCCATTCCTCTTCCTCAAGGAGGGTGTCCATGCTAGTACACAAACAACTAAGATGGGAGGCAAAAGACCTGGTCATTCATTCGGAAGGCAGATATGTCTTTGTCCATGCTCTTATTGATAATGTACAGTATGTCTTACTAGGCGTGTATAACCCTCCCCCTAGCTCCATGCAGATTTTACATCTAGCATCCACCTTTGTGGCCACTTACCCACATGCTAAGGTAATATGCATGGGAGACTTAAATATGATGTTGGACCCCTCGATGAATCAATTTAGTGACAGAACAAGCTCTTCAAATACAGGGAACTCCTCGCAGTTACATATATTCTTAACAGAATTGCGGTGGTATGATCTCTGGAGATTTAAACACCCCAGATCTAAAATATATTCCTGTCACAGTGGTAGTCACAACTCCCTAACTAGGATATACTATATACTAGGTAATGAGCTGGTATTGCTAAATCTCCGGTTTATAACATACTTGCTACGGGGAATATCAGATTATTCGCCAATACTAGGTATATTTATACGTAGTGTTCCCTCAATAATGTACAGATTCAATATACATCCGTTCTGGCTGAATCTCATGGGGGCAGCAGACCGGATCTCATACTAACTTCAGGAGTTTCTCAAAACGCATGAAAATGAATCCAACACCGCTCTTGTGTGGGATACATTAAAGGCGTTTCTACGTGGGGCACTACATTCCAGCATATCTTTCATTAAGAGAGACACTAAACGCTCAGAAGTGGTACTGGAAGGAAGCTCAGTGCACCACACTGGAGATACAATATATTCGTCACCTGACTGAGGCCAACAGAACTGCGTGGCTTCGGGCGGGAAGACAATACCTAGCGAAACTCAAAGATAAAGCTAAAGCCGACAGGAAACAGTTTTTTATAAAGCAGACTGCTTTCCAATTGGGAAATCAGTCAGCTAAGCTACTAACCAAGCTGATTCGACATGATTCGCCCTCTATGGCGATCCTAATGGTCAGGAATCATGCAGGCCAAGAACTCAATACCTAAGAAACAATTATTAACGCCTTTTCACACTTCTACCAAGATTTATATAGATCCAATATAACAAAGTCCGAAACAGAGATAGCTACATACTTAGACGACATTTCTCTCCCTAAACTCACTACATCACAAAGTGCCCAATTGGATCAACCTATTTGTCTAGAGGAGATACTGCAAGCAATCGCAGATCTCAATAATGGGAAATCCCCAGGCCCAGACTGGCTTCCCAAGCAAGTATATGCCAGATATGCCGAGGTATTAGCCCCCCAACTGCTAGCTACCTCATTCAGCTCTGGAGACAGGACACCTACCAGAATCGTTCAGGGAAGCCACCGTAATACTCTTACTCAAACCCGACAAGGATCCCCTTGATTGTGGATCATACAGACCCATAGCTCTGCTAAATGTGGATTACAAAATCCTAACCAGAATATTAGCAACTCGCCTTAATCGGGTTATTTTACCACTGGTTCATCCAGACCAGACAGGCTTTTTGCCAGGGAAGTCTACTACTGAAAACATAAGAAGGGTACAGGTGGTTACTCAGATAGGATATTCTCTGAATACAGACTGGGCTCTGGCCTCACTGGACGTAGCCAAGGCATTTGACTCCATAGAATGGGGATACCTGGTTGGCTGCTTCCGAGGCTTTGGGTTTGGTCCTCAATTCCTAAAATGGATCAGCATTCTGTATAACAACCTGGTAAGCAGACTACTGGTTAATGGAGAATTGTCGGAGAGGTTTCCCCTCCACAGAGGAACGAGACAGGATTGTCCCTTGTCACCACTCTTATTTGCCTTGGCAATAGAAACCTTGACAATTAGAGTGAGAAACAGCAATAACATAACCGGAGTGATCATGGGAGAGAAAGAGATCTGTATAGGATTATATGCTGACGATATGATCCTGTATCTTTCTTCACCTGACTCGTCCCTCAGAAGTGCAATAAATTTGATAGATGAGTTTGGAGATTATTCAGGCCTGAGAATTAACTGGGGGAAATCTGTGTATATGCCATTCAGCAGATCTAATTGGAGTGGCCCCTCTCATGTACGCGTAGCTCAACTGAAAGTGGCGGACACATTTAAATATCTAGGAGTCCAAATCACCAAGCGACAGTCCCAGACGCTATCATTTAATATTTATCCATTAATCGAGCACATACGGAACAAGTTCAAAAGCTGGAAATCACTACCCATCTCGATGGCAGGACGCATTAACTTAGTCAAAATGATCATACTCCCAAAGGTGCAGTATGCTGTTCACACATCCCCAAATCCAGTGGCGTAACTACCGGGGAAGCAGGGGAAGCAGCTGCTTCGGGGCCCGGCGTCGGCAGCGTGTGTGACAGTTTATTTTCAAGTTCTATCGATGTCTTAACTGTTCAGGGCCCCTTCACAGCAGCTGACCAGGCTCCCTCGCTAATATGATCTAATCTTTCTGTCTCCTAAAGTCTTCTGATTAGAGTTGAGCGAACACCTGGATGTTCGGGTTCGACGAGTTCGGCCGAACTTTCGAAAAATGTTCGGGTTCGGGATCCGAACTCGACCCGAACTTCATCCCGAACCCGAACCCCATAGAAGTCAATGGGGACCCGAACTTTTGGGCACTAAAAAGGCTGTAAAACACACCCGGAAAGGGCTAGAGGGCTGCAAAAGGCAGCAAAATGTAGTTAAATCCCCTGCAAACAAATGTAGATAGGGAAATGATGAGTTAACATAAAATAAATAAAAATTAAACAATATTAATTGGAGTGAGGTCCCATAGCACAGAATCAGGCTTCAAGTCACCCACCAATGGAGAAGGTCACTTACTATTATTTTGACCACAGCACCCAGACAAAGGAGAGAGGTCCCACAGCAGAGAACCAGGCATCATATCACCCACCACAGGAGTAGGCCACCATTTAGTTACTTTGACCCCTACACCCAGACGGAGGAGAGAGGTTACACAGCAGAGAATCAGGCATTTAGATCACCCACCACAGGAGTAGGCCACCATTGAATCAGACCCCGGCAACCATGTCAGATGGCACAAGCATAAGCTTTATATCAATCAGCACAGGAGAAGGCGACTTTGACAGACTTTGACCCCTACACCCGGACGGAGGAGAGAGGTTTCAAAGCAGAGAATCAGGCATTTAGATCACCCACCACAGGAGTAGGCCCCAATTTAATGGGACCCCGGCAACCATGTCAGATGGCACAACCATCAGCTTCATATCAATCAGCACAGGAGAAGGCGACTTTGAAAGACTTTGACCCCTACACCCAGACGGAGGAGAGAGGTTTCACAGCAGAGAATCAGGCATTTAGATCACCCACCACAGGAGTAGGCCCCCATTGAATCAGACCCTGGCAACCATGTCAGATGGCACAACCATCAGCTTTATATCAATCAGCACAGGAGAAGGCGACTTTGAAAGACTTTGACCCCTACACCCAGATGGAGGAGAGAGGTTTCACAGCAGAGAATCAGGCATCATATCAACCACCACAGGAGAAGCCACCATTTAGTTACTTTGACCCCTGCACCCAGGAAGAGGAGAGAGGCACCACAGCACATATTCTGGCATCATATCAGCCACCACAGGAGAAGCCACCATTGAGTTACTTTGACCCCCGCACCCAGGAAGAGGAGAGAGGCACCACAGCACATATTCTGGCATCATATCAGCCACCACAGGAGAAGCCACCATTGAGTTACTTTGACCCCCGCACCCAGGAAGAGGAGAGAGGCACCACAGCACATATTCTGGCATCATATCAGCCACCACAGGAGAAGCCACCATTTAGTTACTTTGACCCCTTCACCCAAACAGAGGAGAGAGGTTCCACATCAGAGAATCAGGCATCATATCAACCACCACAGGAGTAGGCCACAATTTAGTTTATTTGACCCCTGCACCCAGGAAGAGGAGAGAGGCCCCACAGCACATATTCTGGCATCATATCACACACCACAGGAGAAGGCCTCTTTCAGTGATTTAGGCCTTTGGACCCAGACAGAGGAGAGAGGTCAGAGATTAGCTTCATATCCCCCAGCACAGCAGAAGACCGCTTTATTTGACTTAGGCCTCAGCACCCAGACAGAAGACAGAGGTAGCATGGCAGAGGTTATGGCTTCATGTCACCCGTTAGTTTAACCGGCCACTTTCATCTGGTTAGGCCCCGGCGCCCAGACAGAGAAGAGTTTCATTCAACTGTGGGTTTCATAAAATTTGTATCAAATAAAGAAGTGGCCCGTAGCACAACAAGACATGTTTTAGGCAGTTAATAAGGACTACTCTGCACAAGGGAGGGACAGGTCCTGTGGGATCCATGCCTGGTTCATCTTTATGAAGGTCAGCTTGTCCACGTTGGCTGTGGACAGGCGGCTGCGCTTGTCAGTAATGACGCCCCCTGCCGTGCTGAATACGCGTTCAGATAAAACGCTGGCCGCCGGGCAGGAAAGCACCTCCAAGGCATAACATGCTAACTCTGGCCACGTGGACAATTTCGAAACCCAGTAGTTGAATGGGGCCGAACCATCCATCAGGATGTGGAGGGGTGTGCAGACATACTGTTCAACCATGTTAGTGAAATGCTGCCTCCTGCTAACACGTTCCGTATCAGGTGTCGGTGCAGATAGCTGTGGCGTGGAGACAAAACTTTTCCACATTTCTGCCATGCTAACCCTGCCCTCAGATGAGCTGGCCGTGACACAGCTGCGTTGGCGACCTCTTGCCACTCCTCTGCCTTCACCTTCCACCTGTTCCCCTGTGACATGTGGGAATGCTCTCAAGAGCGCCTCTATCAGCGTGCGCTTGTACTCGCGCATCTTACGGTCGCGCTCCAGTTCAGGAATTAAAGTGGGCACATTGTCTTTATACCGGGGATCCAGCAGGGTGGCCACCCAGTAGTCTGCACACGTTAAAACGTGGGCAACTCTGCTGTCGTTGCGCAGGCATTGGAGCATATATTCGCTCATGTGGGCCAGGCTACCCATGGGTAAGGACAAGCTGTCCTCTGTGGGAGGCGTATCGTCATCGTCCACCGTATCCCCCCAGCCACGCACCAGTGATGGGCCTGGGCTGCCACCCCGCTGTGAACTTGCGTCATCCTCGTCCCCCTCCACCTCCTCATCCTCCTCGTCCTCCAGTACAGTGCCTTGGCTGGCGACTTGTGAACCTGTCCTCTGCTGCTTAAACAAACCTCCCTCTGAGCCACTTCGAACAGACTGGCCCGAAAGTGTTAGAAACGAGCCCTCATCCTCCTCCTCCTCCTCCACCTGGGCCACCTCCTCTAACATCATTGCCCTAAGTATTTTCTCAAGGAGACATAGAAGTGGTATTGTAACGCTGATAACAGTGTCATCGCCACTGGCCATGTTGGTGGAGTACTCGAAACAGCGCAGCAGGGCACACAGGTCTCGCATGGAGGCCCAATCATTGGTGGCGAAGTGGTGCTGTTCGGCAGTACGACTGACGCGAGCGTGCTGCAGCTGAAACTCCACTATGGCCTGCTGCTGCTCGCACAGTCTCTCCAGCATGTGCAAGGTGGAGTTCCACCGGGTGGGCACGTCGCATATGAGGCGGTGAGCGGGAAGGCCGAAGTTCCGCTGTAGCGCAGACAGGCGAGCAGCGGCAGGATGTGAACGGCGGAAGCGCGCACAGACGGCCCGCACTTTATGCAGCAGCTCTGACATGTTGGGGTAGTGGTGAGTGAACCTCTGCACCACCAAGTTCAGCACATGCGCCAGGCAAGGGATGTGCGTCAAACCGGCTAGTCCCAGAGCTGCCACGAGATTTCGCCCATTATCGCATACCACCAGGCCTGGCTTGAGGCCCACCGGCAGAAACCACTCGTCGGTCTGTTGTTCAATACCCCGCCACAACTCCTTTGCGCTGTGGGGCCTGTCCCCCAAACATATGAGTTTCAGAATGGCCTGCTGACGTTTACCCCGGGCTGTGCTGAAGTTGGTGGTGAAGGTGTGTGGCTGACCGGATGAGCTGGTGGAAGCAGTGGAGGAGGAAGCCGAGTAGGAGGAGGAGGCTACAGGAGGCAGAGAATGATGCCCTGCGATCCTAGGGGGCGGAAGGACGTGCGCCAAGGAACTGTCCGCCGGGGGCCCAGCCGCCACTACATTCATCCAGTGTGCAGTTAGTGAGATATAGCGTCCCTGGCCGTGCTTACTGGTCCACGTATCTGTGGTTAGGTGGACCTTGCCACAAATGGCGTTGCGCAGTGCACACTTGATTTTATCGGACACTTGCATGTGCAGGGAAGGCACGGCTGTCTTGGAGAAGTAGTGGCGGCTGGGAACCACATACTGCGGGACAGCCATGGCCATCAGCTGTTTGAAGCTGTCTGTGTCCACCAGCCGGAATGACAGCATTTCAAAGGCCAGCAGTTTAGAAATGCTGGCGTTCAGGCCAAGGGCTCGAGGGTGACTCGGGGGGAATTTGCGCTTCCTCTCTAAGGTTTGAGATATTGAGAGCTGAACGCTGCTGTGTGATATAGTGGAGACGCTAGTTGACGGTGGCGGTGGTGGTGGTGTCGGTGGCACATCCTCTGTTTGCTGCTCGGCAGGTGGCAACATTCCTCTCGAGGCGGAAGCCGAGGCAGCAGCGGTAGAGGGAGCAGGGGGAGCCTCAGCGAGTGCCTGGTTTTTAAGGTGTGTACCCCACTGCAGTTCATGCTTTGCATGTAGATGCCTGGTCATGCAGGTTGTGCTGAGGTTCAGAACGTTAATGCCTCGCCTCAGGCTCTGATGGCAGAGCGTGCAAGTCACTCGGGTCTTGTCGGTAGGACATTGTTTAAAGAAGTGCCATGCCAGGGAACTGTTTGAAGCTGCCTTTGTGGGGCTGGGTCCCTGTTGGCGATGTCCAGTAGCAGGCGAACTCTGGGGGCGGCGGCTCGTCTGCTTTGGCCCCCTGCTCCCTCTTTGGCTTCGCTGTTGTCTCGGTCTCACCACTACCTCTTCCTCTGAACTGTGAAAGTCATCGCCACGACCTTCAGTCCATGTGGGGTCTAAGACCTCATCGTCCTCTGCATCGTCTTCCACCCAGTCTCCCTCCCTGACCTCCTCCTGTTCAGTCTGCACACTGCAAAAAGACGCGGCAGTGGGCACCTGTGTTTCGTCATCATCAGAGAGTCGGTGACTCTGCT
The DNA here is from genome assembly GCF_905171765.1 of Bufo bufo. Classification (NCBI taxonomy): domain Eukaryota; kingdom Metazoa; phylum Chordata; class Amphibia; order Anura; family Bufonidae; genus Bufo; species Bufo bufo. The sequence continues at coordinate 185,839,078 of NC_053391.1, read as the reverse complement.
GTGGTGGTATTCCCATGTCCTCTTCATCTGGAGACATAAGTGGTTGTGCGTCAGTGCATGGTATGTCTTCCTCCACTGGGGAAGGGCTAGGTGGACGCCCCTGGGAAACCCTGGAAGCAGAGTCTTCAAACAGAAGAAGAGACTGCTGCATAACTTGTGGCTCAGACCGTTTCCCTGATATGCTTGGGGGTGATGTGACAGACTGATGGGCTTGGTTTTCAGGTGCCACCTGTGCGCTTTCCGCAGAAGACTGGGTGGAAGACCATGTGGTGAACGTGCTGGAAGCACTGTCGGCCACCCAATCGATTAATGCCTGTACCTGCTCAGGCCTTACCATCCTAAGAGCGGCATTGGGCCCCACGAGATATTGCGGTACATTCTGCCGGCTAGTTGAGGGAGTTCGTTCCCTACTGTGTGCGCCTGGGGCCGAACGGCCACGTCCTCTACCAGCAACAGAGGCTCCACGGACACCACCACGACCGCGTCCTCGTCCCTTAATAGTATTTTTCTTCATTGTTGCGATTCAACTCGCACCACAATGAAATATATTATTTTTTATAAGCAAAATCCCCTCACTGGAATACTTTCAGTCTTTTGACTGTATGGATTACAGATGGAATGACTGTTATATGTGAGTACCGCTTTCTTTGACAGATTCTAGTATGGGTACATATATGTTTTCCCAACCCCAGCACATTAGTTTGCTAATTCCAGATGTATGAAACGCAGGCCTAACTGTATCTAGTATATTGAACGCCAGATAAACTAACTTGGCCTTTTTTAAATAAAAAAAATTCCCTCACTGGAATACTTTCAGTCTTTTGACTGTATGGATTACAGATGGAATGACTGTTATATGTGAGTACCGCTTTCTTTGACAGATTCTAGTATGGGTACATATATGTTTTCCCAACCCCAGCACATTAGTTTGCTAATTCCAGATGTATGAAACGCAGGCCTAACTGTATCTAGTATATTGAACGCCAGATAAACTAACTTGGCCTTTTTTAAATAAAAAAAAAATTCCCTCACTGGAATACTTTCAGTCTTTTGACTGTATGGATTACAGATGGAATGACTGTTATATGTGAGTACCGCTTTCTTTGACAGATTCTAGTATGGGTACATATATGTTTTCCCAACCCCAGCACATTAGTTTGCTAATTCCAGATGTATGAAACGCAGGCCTAACTGTATCTAGTATATTGAACGCCAGATAAACTAACTTGGCCTTTTTTAAATAAAAAAAATCCCCTCACTGGAATACTTTCAGTCTTTTGACTGTATGGATTACAGATGGAATGACTGTTATATGTGAGTACCGCTTTCTTTGACAGATTCTAGTATGGGTACATATATGTTTTCCCAACCCCAGCACATTAGTTTGCTAATTCCAGATGTATGAAACGCAGGCCTAACTGTATCT
>NC_053391.1:185784543-185837552 GCF_905171765.1 Bufo bufo | reverse complement strand
ATCAATATTCAAAGAATTAGATTCCATGACAAGGGTCTTTATATGGGGCAGATCCCGAGCTAAACTCAGCCTAGACATACTGAAACGCCCAAAAATAAAGGGAGGAAAGGCCCTACTGGACTATTTTATATACTACTTAGCCGGTCAGATCCGGCTTATTCATATCTGGTTCACAACAGAAGATCTGCCTACTTCAGAGTACTTCTTAAAAACTTACCTAAACTGCAATACGATATGGTCGGTATTAAAGGAATCACCTAGGTTACAACTGTCATGACTGCCACTGCATAAATTGGCACTGACGATTTGGAAAGAAGCTAAATCACTGGCCAAATTTACAGAGATTGTCTCAGACATACCTCTGTGGGAAAATCAGTCCATGCCAAATATACAGGTGGTGATGGGAGCGGACAGATGGAAAGTGGCGGGAGTTAAAACCCTTGGTGATATCTATGATCAAGTTGTTATAATGACATTTGAGGCTTTGGCGCAAAAAATATAACATACTGCGTACCCATTTCTTCTCCTACTTGCAACTTAGGGAAGCAGTACAGAATATATATCCACATAATAGCACCAAAGTATCCAAATACCCACTTATAGGATTTGTCAAAACCCAGGGCCCCAGAGGACTAGTATTTGGTACATGCAAAGATTAGTGCAAATCCCCTTCCAGTAATTGACAAATGGAAAAGAAAGATACCCACACTCACAGATTAATCCATAACGGCTTTATTGGAATCACATCTGCAAGTATCACTCGCATCAATAACAAAATAATCCAATTATATATCATTCATCAGTCATATCTAACACCAATTAGGTTGTATAGAATGGGCAGAGTGCCATCCACAGCATGTCCACGGTGTGGGGAGCAGGAGGCGGACTTTTGGCACATGATATAGAGCTGCAACCCGATAGCCATATTATTGCAGGTGCTGGTACCATGCATACCTTAGGTATGTCTATCAGGGATACCGAATGAAGATAATTGGGATCACTACACGATGATATTCTTGAGGGAATCACTATTTATGGCACGTAAATGTATTGCTTTGAGTTGATACAGCCCCAGTACACTGAATTTGACCATGTGGAAATTGCAAATAAATCAGATCCTACTGCAGCGTACTCAAGTCGTGTTAGAAATGTCCCTGGGGGTTGTAGTGCAATGGACACTAACCTGAGACGCTGACTCTCTGCAAGGGTAGGGGATGATAGGAAATGTTCGTGACGCCAGTGCCAATTAAACGGTGGCACGCCGTTTGCTGATAGCAGGAATAACTGAGGAACACGTGAGGTTAAAGCAGAACTCCAACTTTAGTAGTTATCATGAATATAGGGACATTAACGGAAACGCAGTTCCTTGGCATACAGTCGATTTTGTCAATACGGTCGATGCAGGCAATACAGTTGTAGCAAGGTGACTTCAGAGTGTTAAACACAGGACTTGCAGTACAGGCAGCTTGCACTCTATTCCTGACTGATCCTGGAACATAGAAACTCTTCTCCAAGGTCCAATGCCCTAGCTCTGGCGTATATCCTTGGTTTTATCTTTATAAAGTACCTCCTCTGTTGTCTTAAGTACCTCTTGCTTTTCTGGTCTTGCCTCTGTCCCTCTCAGCTTCCTCAGGCTCTAGAAACTTCTGAACTCTAGACTAGACTGACTTTTCCTTCCTTGACTGGGCCTTATATAAACTAGGGCTCCCTAGCTCCCTCTAGTGACTAAGAGCTGGAATGACACCCCTAGCAGGCCTGTACATGCAAGTTTCACAGTAACAGGGAAATACATAGCATTACATTACATGACATTTTATAAAGATGACATATACCAACTTCCCCATAAGTAAGGGGGGACGACAGCACACCAAGTGACCATTTTGTAGTGACGGGCATTACAGTCCCCGTACACTACACTACCATATATCGTATTAGTATATAAACATCGCAATATACCACAAAAATTTGATAGAGTTTGGGGCCTGTGATGTGGGGCAGCACAAACCATATACTCAACCTCGAGACTGCGACAGGCTATATCAGCAGCTCGAGGAAGCGTGTCTCAGTTGGTTTAATGGGGATACCTGTACATATTAGAATACGCTATAAATTTATCTGAAGAACCAGGGATGGCCAACCTGAGGCTCTCCAGCTGTTGCAAAACTACAACTCCCAGCATGCCGAGACTACCTACAGGTATCAGCCTACAGCAGGGCATGGTGGGAGTTGTAGTTTTACAACAGCTGGAGAGCCGCAGGTTGGCCATGCCTGAACTAGGGAGTATATAGTAATGGAATGGCTGATTAGAGTTATTGTTCAGACGATTATTGTTTTTTCTTGTTAATATTGTTGTCTGTATCAAAAGAATAAGATCATACTGGTCTCTTGACTTCCATGCATATACTGTATTCGGCAACAAGATGTATGACATTGTTGTTATTCCACCTTTTTATTTATTAATAAAACAGTTAAAAAAAATACTACAGACCTCTCCATTCTTTGTAGGTGGGAAAACTTGCAAATACTTATTTTCCCCACTGCATAAAATAACTTTATTCTTTATTCTGTTCGTTGATAATATTATGGCGATTCCAAATTTATGTAGTTTTCTTTTTATGTGTAACTACTTTTGCATCATAAAATCACATTTTTATTAAAAATCTTCATAACTTTTTTACTTTTCTGTTGAGGCAGCTGTTTGCGGCTTGTTTTTTTGTGTGATTGGGCTGTTTTTTGGGATACATATGAATTTTTAAAAAGTTTTTTATACAATTTTTAGAAGGTTAGCTGACAAAAAAGAGCAATTCCATTATTTTTTTTAGATTTTTTTTTAATGGTGTTCCCCATGTGGGATAATGAATGTGATTATTTTATAGGTTAGGTTTGATGCGACAATACCAATTATGTGTAGTTTATCTTTTCACTTTTTAACTAATTATAAATGAGTGGATAAGAGACAAGGAGTGATTTCTTCTTTTACTTGATTTTTTTATGTTATTTTTTTTTTTTAAACTTTTTTTTAGGTCCCAATTAGTGACTTGAACATACAATGGTCTTATCACTGGTACAATACAACTGCAATATTTATCTATTGTGGTGTATTGTACCTGTCAGTTTTACATTGACACTTGTAGCCTTCTGTACATGGCAGACCTCTAGCTGCCATAGAAAACATTGGGACCCTATTATTGCATTGTTGAGGGCCCGAAGGGGGAGAGACAGAGGCCTATCCTTCTGTAATCCCCTTAGCTGCGGTCCGTGTCATCTAAGGGGCTAAATGAGTAGGATCAGTCGGTGCAATGTCTATGTGATAAAATAAGTGGTGTGGCAACGTGATAATTGCAATGCTGTACATTTAAAACCTTTATTCATGCATCAGTGTTTTGGTCAGTGTTTTCCATCAGTGATTGTGAGCCACAACCAGGAGTGTAGGCTACACAGACATAAGGTATAAGGGAAAGATCTGCACCTGTTCTGTGTATAAACCTGCACCTGGTTTTGGCTCACAATCACTGATGGAAATCACAGACAGAACACTGACAGTGTGACTAAGGCCTACAGCATGGTGTGAGAAGGGGTTAAAGTAAATTGTGTGTGACTGTGACTCATTTATGACATCTCCATTTGTTTTTTTCGTGTGTAATGGCACACAACTTGTACATGACTCACAGCAGAATTGATCCTAAAATAGACATACCATTGTGACAAGTATCAACCAAATCTCTCAAATATCCGTGTTCCACAACCAAAGTTGCCATATAGCCCTAGTCTAAATTGAAAACTGTGTGTTACTATTCCCGTTCCCAATAAAGTGTCTCTACACTGATAAGACTACCATCTGTTAGGTTTGCCAACCTGATTATTTCTATTTTCTAGACAATGTATAACAAAATCATGGACATCTATTATTTTCTTAAGGACAAATTGGAAAACATGTGGGGGATTGAGTCAGCACAACCCGTATGTAGGTGCACATCACTATGGCAAAATACATATACAAACGGAAAATGCAAATGTGATCTCACTCTACATCCAGCACTCTGCCCTGCCTCCATGCTGGATGAGACATTGGTGTACATTTTGGCCAAAGCGTAATAAGCCACTCACCACGTCAAGGTCGCCTCATTTGAGTGGTCCCTAACACTAGTTCCTACCTGTTTATGGGCCATGACAGCCACACAAAGTCCAGGGAATGCAGGTCAGGAACTAGTGTTAGGGACCACTCAAATGAGGCGACCTTGACGTGGTGAGTGGCTTATTACGCTTTGGCCAAAATGTACACCAATGTCTCATCCAGCATGGAGGCAGGGCAGAGTGCTGGATGTAGAGTGCGATCACATTTGCATTTTCCGTTTGTATATGTATTTCGCCATAGTGATGTGCACCTACATACGGGTTGTGCTGACTCAATCCCCCACATTTTTTCTTTGTAGTATATATTGGAGGCGTGGCGATCTCCTTTGAGTCATGCACACCTGACCAGTCAATCTGTCCTGGAGGCTGGTTTTAAAGTCAGTATAAAACTGAGTCTGCTTATATAGAACCTACCAGTAGCCATTTGGCTCCAGGAGAAGTATATGGTGGGCTCAGCATGCAGGTACTTGCATCCCTGGATCCGATGAAAGCTGTAGTGGCACCGGACGGGGTTAAAAGCAGAGTGTGCCTGGCTTGCATGCTGACCTGCATTCCCTGGACTTTGTGTGGCTGTCATGGCCCATAAACAGGTAGGAACTAGTGTTAGGGACCACTCAAATAAGGCGACCTTGACGTGGTGAGTGGCTTATTACGCTTTGGCCAAAATGTACACCAATGTCTCATCCAGCATGGAGGCAGGGCAGAGTGCTGGATGTAGAGTGCGATCACATTCAAATTGGAAAACATAATGAACAATAAAGATTATACGTGATATATGTCTGCAGGCCAGAAAAAAGATGGCAAACATTAGCAGCTTTCACTGTGAACTGTAAAATGATAGTAAAGTACAATCACAATAAGCCGCAAAGAAAATAACAGACACATCAATTTTTTTTCATGGACTATTCAGAAATGTATAGACTGTTGGTAACTCTTGTGTCTACTGACCAGCTGGTCCGATGAGACCAGACAAACAAGTCAACAATTAAAACAAGAGGAGTGAGGGCCTTTCTCACAACAGCTTACAATCTATCAGGAGATAGGGTTAACACAAAAGGTAAAAAGTGCTTGTTTTGTACAATGGTCTGGCCAGCTTCACAAAATAGGGGAGTAAATATAAAGCTGCATGAGCCAGTCACCAGCTGATATCTGTAGTGCTTTTTGTTGGAAATCGGCCGCAGCAATAAAAAACTTCTTGAAGCAACTTCTTTTTTGAGAAAAGTATTTCGTTTATTCAGAGACTTCAGCAAGACAGCGTTGAAATATATATAAAAGTCAGGCAGATTATGTCATGAAGAAGTGTGAAGCAGCAGGGGTAAAAATACGGTGCTTGTCTAAAACCCCCAGACACAGTTTCTTGTACCCCAGGGAACAAAGGAATAATTAGTATTAGAATTCATGTTTTGCTCAGTATGCTGAAGTCCATAAACTTCAATGTTACAAAGATTACATCATTACTATACATAACCACTGATCTACATAAGTTACACCTACAACAACTTCTAATTGGACACAGTTTCTTATTACGAATACTTAATGTGAAAATAATTTATTCCTTGGGACTTCCATTAACCCCTTAGGGACCGGGCTCATTTTCACCTTAAGGACTAGGCCATTTTTTGCAAATCTGACCAGTGTCACTTTAAGTGCTGATAACTTTAAAACGCTTTGACTTATCCAGGCCATTCTGAGAGAGTTTTTTCGTCACGTATTGTACTTCATGACACTGGTAAAATGGAGTAAAAAAAAATCATTTTAATTTATGAAAAAAATATATATATTTACCGAAAATTTGGAAAATTTGCAAATTTCCAAGTTTCAATTTCTCTACTTCTATAATGCATACTAATACCTACAAAAAAAGTTATTACTTTACATTCCCCATATGTCTACTTCATGTTTTGATTATTTTGGGAATGACATTTTATTTTTTGGGGATGTTACAAGGCTTAGAAGTTTAGAAGCAAATCTTGAAATTTTTCAGAAATTTTCAAAAATACACTTTTTAAGGACCAGTTCAGATCTGAAGTCACTTTGTGAGGCTTACATAATAGAAACCACCCAAAAATGACCCCATTCTAGAAACTACACCCGCAAGGTATTCAAAACTGATTTTACAAACTTTGTTAACCCTTTAGGTGTTCCACAAGAATTAATGGAAAATAGAGATAACATTTCAAAATTTCACTTTTTTGGCAGATTTTCAATTTTAATAATTTTTTTCCAGTTACAAAGCAAGGGTTAACAGCCAAACAAAACTCAATATTTATGGTTTTGATTCTTTAGTTTACAGAAACACCCCATATGTGGTCGTAAACTGCTGTACGGGCACACGGCAGGGCACAGAAGGAAAGGAATGCCATACGGTTTTTGGAAGGCAGATTTTGCTGGACTGTTTTTTTGACACCATGTCCAATTTGAAGTCCCCCGATGCACCCCTAGAGTAGAAATTGTTGGTACTATTTTAGGGTACATATGATTTTTGGTTGCTCTTTATTACACTTTTTGTGAGGCAAGGTAACAAGAAATAGCTGTTTTTATTTTTTGTTATTTACAACATTCTTCTGACAGGTTAGATCATGTGGTATTTTTATAGAGCAGGTTGTCACGGATGCGACAATACCAAATATTTTTTGGGTTGTTTGTTTCAGTTTTACATAACAAAGCATTTTTTTATTTATTATTCTTTAGTGTCTCCACATTCTGAAAGCCATAGTTTTATTTATTTTTTCTTGTGTAGGGGCTAATTTTTTTTGGGATGAGATGACAGTTTGATTGGCACTATTTTGGGGTGCGTATGACTTTTTGATCGCTTGCTATTACACTTTTTGTGATGTAAGGTGACAAAAAATGGTTTTTTTTACACCGTTTTTATTTTTATTTCTTTACGGTATTCACCTGAGGGGTTAGGTCATGATATATTTTTATAGAGGAGGTTATTACTGACGCGGCGATACCTAATATGTAGAGTTGAGCGAACCCGAACTGTAAAGTTTGGGTTTGTACCGAACTTTAGGGTTTTCGGCACCCGGACCTGAACCCGAACATTTACATAAAAGTTTGGGTTTGGTGTTCGGCGATTTTTATGGCGCTTTTTGAAAGGCTGCACAGCAGTCAATCAACAAGCGTCTTACTACTTGCCCCAAAAGGCCATCACAGCCATGCCTACTATTGGCATGGCTGTGATTGGCCAACTGCAGCATGTGACCCAGCCTTTATTTAAGCTGGAGTCACGTAGCGCCGCCCGTCACTCTGCTCGGTTTAGTGTAGGGAGAGGCTGCAGCTGCTGTGAGGGAGAGATCAGGGAGAAATCTTATCAAGAACTGTTTTTTGTACTCAGCGATCTACAGCAAAAGTGTTTTGTGGGTGAAGTGCACTATTTTTTTAAGCCTGCCCTGAGCTAACTACTGCGAAACAAACTTTTTTTTCTTCAGTTAGTCAATATCAATACATGATCGGCAGCCATTTTATGCAACGATAGTGCACCAGCACAGGATATCTGCATGTCTGCAAGTCCAGAAATACAGCTTTTTGCTTACTGGGGTTAAAAAAATACATCTGTTAAATATAGTGCACATCTGGGATTACACGTGCATAAGTGACTGTCACATTTAGGCTACAAATACGGCTTTTTGGTTACTGGGGTAAAAAAAGCCTCTAATATATTGCACATCTTGGATTACACATGCATAAGTGACTGTCACATTTAGGTCAGAAATATGGCTTTGGCATACTGGGGTGAAAAAAGCCTCAGATATACTGCACATCTGGGATTACACGTGCATAAGTGACTGTCACATTTAGGCCAGAAATACAGCTTTGGCATACTGGGGTGAAAAAAGCCTCTAATATATTGCACATCTGGGATTACACATGCATAAGTGACTGTCACATTTAGGTCAGAAATATGGCTTTTTGGTTACTGGGGTGAAAAAAACCTCTATTATACTGTACATCTTGGATTAGACAAGCATAAGTGACAGTCACATTTAGTCCAGAAATACGGCTTTTTGGTTACTGGGGTGAAAAAAGCCTCTGATATACTGCACATCTAGGATTAGACATGCATAAGTGACTGTCACATTTAGGCCAGAAATACGGCTTTTTGGTTACTGGGGTGAAAAAAGCCTCTAATATATTGCACATCTGGGATTACACGTGCAATAAGTGACTGTCACATTTAGGCCAGAAATACAGCTTTTTGGTTACTGGGGTGAAAAAACCCTCTAATATACTGCACATCTGGGATTAGACAAGCATAAGTGACTGTCACATTTAGGCCACAAATAAGGCTTATAGGATACTCTGGTGAAAAAACCCTCTAATATAGTGCACATCTGTGATTACACGTGCATAGGTGACTGTCACATTTAGGCCACAAATACCGCTGTCATATAGAGTTTTAAAAAAATATATAGAGTGCAATACCCGACATCAGTGTTTATATTGGCTGTTAATTATTTTTAACATACTTAACCACTTTTTACTTTGCTTTGTGAACGCTAACTATGAGGCAAACATCTAATAAGGGACGCGGTCATGGTCATGGTGGTGATGTTGGTGGAGACTCTGGTGCAGGGAGAGGACGTGGCCGTACTGCCACAGCTACACGTCCGACTGAACGTACTACCTCAGGTCCCAGTAGCCGCCAGAATCTACATCGATATTTGGTCGGGCCTAATGCCGTTCTAAGGATGGTAAGGCCTGAGCAAGTACAGGCGCTAGTCAATTGGGTGGCTGACAGTGGATCCAGCACGTTCACATTATCTCCCACCCAGTCTTCTGCAGAAAGCGCACAGGTGGCGCCTAAAACCCATGCCCATCACCCCTGTCACATCACCCCCGTGCATATCGGGGAACCTGTCTGAGCCTCAAGTCATGCAGCAGTCTCTTATGCTGTTTGAAGACTCTGCTGGCAGGGTTTCCCAAGGGCATCCACCTAGCCCTTCCCCAGGGGTGTAAGACATAGAATGCACTGACACACAACCACTTATGTTTCCTGATGAGGACATAGGAATACACTTCAGCACGTCTCTGATGATGACGAAACACAGGTGCCAACTGCTGCGTCTTTCTGCAGTGTGCAGACCGAAAAGGAGGTCAGGGAGGAAGACTGGGTGGAAGACGATGCAGGGGATGATGAGGTCCTAGACCCCACATGGAATGAAGGTCGTGCCACTGACTTTCAGAGTTCGGAGGAAGAGGCAGTGGTGAGACCAAGCCAACAGAGTAACAAAAGCGGGAGCAGGGTGAAAAAGCAGAGCAGTCGTCGCCAAAACAGTTGGCCTGCTACTGGCCACCGTCAACAGGGACCGAGCACACCAAAGGCAGCTTCAAGGAGTTCCCTGGCATGGCACTTCTTCATACAATGTGCTGACGACAAGACCCGAGTGGTTTGCACGCTGTGCCATCAGAGCCTGAAGCGAGGCATTAACGTTCTGAACCTTAGCACAACCTGCATGACCAGGCATCTACATGCGAGACACGGGCTGCAGTGGAGTAAGCACCTTCAAAACCAAGAAAGGGCTCAGGCCACTCCTGCTCCCTCTTCTGCTGCTGCCTCGGCCTCTTCCTCTGCCTCTGGAGGAACGTTGGCACCTGCCGCCCAGCAAACAGAGGATGTGCCACCAACACCACCTCCGTCACCAAGCATCTCCACCATGTCACACGGAAGCGTTCAGCTCTCCATCTCACAAACCTTTGAGAGAAAGCGTAAATTCCCACCTAGCCACCCTCGATCCCTGGCCCTGAACGCCAGCATTTCTAAACTGCTGGCCTTTGAAATGCTGTCATTCAGGATGGTGGAAATGGACAGCTTCAAACAGCTCATGTCGCTTGCTGTCCCACAGTACGTCATTCCCAGCGGCCACTACTTCTCCAGGAGAGCCGTGCCCTCCCTGCACAACCAAGTATCGGATAAAATCAAGTGTGCATTGCGCAACGCAATCTGTGGAAAGGTCCACCTAACCACAGATACGTGGACCAGTAAGCACGGCCAGGGACGCTATATCTCCCTAACTGCACACTGGGTAAAAGCAGTGGCGGCTGGGCCCCAGGCGGAGAGCTGTTTGGCGCACGTCCTTCCGCCGCCAAGGATCGCAGGGCATCATTCTTTGCATCCTGTTGCCTCCTCTACCTACTCGGCTTCATCCTCCTCTTCTACCACCTCCTCATCCCGTCAGCGACAGACCTTCACCACCAACTTCAGCACAGCCAGGGGTAAACGTCAGCAGGCCGTTCTGAAACTGATGTGTTTGGGGGACAGGCCCCACACCGCGCAGGAGTTGTGGCGGGGTATAGAACAACAGACCGATGAGTGGTTGCTGCCAGTGGGCCTCAAGCCCGGCCTGGTGGTGTGCGATAATGGGCGAAATCTCGTTGCAGCTCTGGGACTAGCCGGTTTGACGCACATCCCTTGCCTGGTGCATGTGCTGAATTTGGTTATGCAGAAATTCATTCACAACTACACCAATATGTCAGAGCTGCTGCATAAAGTGCCGGCCGTCTGTGCGCGCTTCTGGCGTTCTCATCCTGCCGTCGCTCGGCTGTCTGCTCTACAGCGTAACTTTGGCCTTCCCGCTCACCGCCTCATATGCGACGTGCCCACCAGGTGTAACTCCACCTTGCACATGCTGGAGAGACTGTGCGAGCAGCAGCAGGCCATAGTGGAGTTTCAGCTGCAGCACGCACGGGTGAGTCGCACTGCGGAACAGCACAACTTCACCACCAATGACTAGGCCTCCATGCGAGACCTGTGTGCCCTGTTGCGCTGTTTTGAGTACTCCACCAACATGGCCAGTGGCGATGACGCTGTTATCAGCGTTACAATACCACTTTTATGTCTCCTTGAGAAAACACTTAGGGCGATGATGGAAGAGGATGTGGCCCAGGACGAGGAGGAGGAAGAGGGGTCATCTCTAACACTTTCAGGCCAGTCTTTTAGAAGTGGCTCAGAAAGAGGATTTTTGCAACAGCAGAGGCCAGGTACAAATTTGGCCAGCCAGGGCCCACTACTGGAGTATGAGGAGGAGGAGGATGGGATGAAGCATGTTCACAGCGGGGTGGCATCCAACGCAGCTCGGGCGCATCACTGGTGTGTGGCTGGGGGGATTCGGAGGACGCAGACGATACACCTCCCACAGAGGACAGCTTGTCCTTTTCCTCTGGGTAGCCTGGCACACATGAGCGACTACATGCTGCAGTGCCTGCACAACGACAGCAGAGTTGCCCACATTTTAACGTGTGCTGACTACTGGGTGGCCACCCTGTTGGATTCCCGTTACAAAGACAATGTGCCGTCCTTAATTCCCTCACTGGAGCGTGATCGGAAGATGCGCGACTACAGGCGCACGCTGGTAGACGCGCTCCTGAGAGCATTCCCGCTTGACGCCGGGGGACAAGTGGAAGCACAAGGCGAAGGCAGGGGAGGAGGAAGAGGTCGCTAACGCAGCTGTGTCAGCGCCAGCACCTCAGAAGGCAGGGTTAGCATGGCCGACATGTGGAAAAGCTTTGTCACCTCGCCACAACAACTGGCCCCAACTGCTGATATGGAGCGTGTTAGCAGGAGGCAGCATTTGAACAACATGGTGGAACAGTACCTATGCACACGACAACACGTACTGACTGATGGTTCTGCTCCATTCAACTTCTGGGTCTCCAAATTGTCCACGTGGCCAGAGCTTGCCCTGTATGCCTTGGAGGTGCTGGCCTGCCCTGCAGCCAGTGTACTCTCTGAACGTGTATTTAGCACGGCAGGAGGCGTCATTACAGACAGATGCATCCGCCTGTCCACAGCCAACGTGGACAAGCTCACGTTCATTAAAATGAACCAGGCTTGGATCCCACAAGACTTGTCTGTACCTTGTGCAGAATAGACATTTATACCACCATCAAACATACATTCTTGTACTCAGGTCAAGAGCAATGATTCTTTGTTTTCTTTTTTTTTATTTGTCCCAATATTTTGGGGGCTACCTACCCAATAAAAAATATAAAAAAACATTGTTGGCTACCTCCTCCTCCTCCATTGCTGCCTCCACCTAAAACACCACATTCACCGCCTCCTCAACCTCCGACTCCATATCCACCTCCTTCTCTGAGTTCCAGGTTAATAATTTGTAATTTTTAGTTATTTTATTTCATTTTAAGTTATTTCCCTATCCACATTTGTTTGCAGAGCAGTTGCCATGCTCTTAAGCACATTTTACTGCCTTTTACATCCCTCTAGCCTTTTCAAGGACTATTTTAGAGCCATTTTAATTTTAAAAAAGTGCCAATTTTAGTGCCCTAAATTGAAAAAATTCTTATTTTCAATTGTCGGGTGACATTTACAATTTTTGGCGTATACAAACCACTGCTGTGCCTGGGTGACAGGGGCCTAAATCTCTCAAAATCCTCTGTTGTGTTGCTGGGTGACATAAACCCTCTTTTGCCGTGAATGAACCCCTGCTGTGCCTGGGTGAAATGGGCCTAAATCTCTCAAAATCCTCTGTTCTATTGCTGGGTGACAAGTGCAGCGTCCCACTACGCGTGTGTGGGCACTGCTTGAAAGCACTTTTTATATTATTAAGAGCACTAGGTTGTCATGTATAACTTTGCATTTGTGTATCTGCAAAATCCCTGTTAACAGGCCTATTAGGTGCAATTTATACATCCCACCACTAGATGGGGATAGAGTTCAGGTCCTATATATATACCTAGGTTAGGCCTAGTGAGAGAAGAGATAAGAAAGATGTAGTTCAGAAGAGAGCAGATCTGAGGTAGTCAGATCAAATTAGTGGGAGGAAAGATAGAGTGAAGACTTTGCAACACAGATTAGTGAGTGGAGCCAACTTCGCTAGGAGGTGTTTACTCAGATGTTAGGTGCAGAAGAGCGTTTTCCTTCTGTAGCCGGACTGTAGACTTGCATCCCTGACCAGTAGGAGAAGAGTTTGCCTCCCTGGAAAAGAAACAAGCATTCCTAGGAATTCATTGGTGATGAGAGCCATATTTGAGGGCCTCAGACACCTTTGCATGGTGGAGGTTTTATAGCTTCAGGCAGCCACACCAAACTTCTAAGAGACAGTTGAGTTTTGCTGTCTAAAATATTCAGCTTGTAGGGAAAGACAATGAATAGGATCACTCACATGTAAAGGAACCAGGTACACCTAACCCACTGCTCCAAAACTTAGAAACCTAAACAGCCTAAAACAGTGGATTTGCAGAATTAACTTTGTACCATCAAGAGACTGCATATTTGTACTGCTGCAACCTAAGACACCTAAAGTAAAAGTTGTGAGTTGCATCTTACCACTGTCTACCTCATTATTACTACTTATGGTTGTACCACCATTAACGGTACTGGCGTCACGACAAAAACCATCAATGGACTCAGCCGCAACAAGCACCCTAAGCACCCCTAACATCAAGGGCACCTCAACCACCATCTTGGCTCATGCTTCCACCCACAGAACGTGCCCAGGAGGATTTCGTGCTGTCCACCTCAACACTGTGCTTCCAGCCCAGAGAGGCTATCTTCTAACCGTGAGTAAACTGATGAACTGTGGTCCACCATGCACCTCACGTGTTGCCCCTGCGACTGGCTGGCTGCATAACTTTTTATTGGCGTCACGAACAGGATATTAACCCTTGCGCCATATTTGAGAGACTGTCGCATGTGAATAAGCCCCTTTATTTGCTTGAGAGACTTTTGCTTATTGTGCGCTGTTTTGGGGTCCAGAACTGTTCAAACTGATTGCAAAGTATATGGAGGTGCTATACTAGTCCCCAGCAAAAAATCGCAGTGTCAAAAGTGGGAAAATCCGACATTTGTGTGTCACTATAACTGCTTGCTGTCAGTGAATAGACTGTTACTGTTCAATTAATATGGCCGCCGGAGCTCTGATTTGAAAAAAAAACTGCGCCATCCAGGTGTCCGCTCAACTCTACTAATATGTATACTTCTTATTTATTTATGTAAGTTTTACACAATGATTTCATTTTTGAAACAAAAAAAATCATGTTTTAGTGTCTCCATAGTCTGAGAGCCATAGTTTTTTCAGTTTTTGGGCGACTGTCTTGTGTAGGGGCTCATTTATTTCGGGATGAGATGACAGTTAGAGATGTCGCGAACATAAAATTTTCCGTTCGAGAACGGCGAACGCGAATTTTCGCTAATGTTCGCGAACGGGCGAACCGGGCGAACCGCCATAGACTTCAATAGGCAGGCAAATTTTAAAACCAACAGGGACTCTTTCTGGCCACAATAGTGATGGAAAAGTTGTTTCAAGGGGACTAACACCTGGACTGTGGCATGCTGGAGGGGGATCCATGGCAAAACTCCCATGGAAAATTCCGTAGTTGACGCAGAGTCGGGTTTTAATCCATAAAGGGCATAAATCATCTAGCATTCCTAAATTGTTTGGAATAACGTGCTTTAAAACATCCAGTGTGTGTATACCATCAGGTATGATGTTGTATCGATCAGGTAGTGCAAGGGTTACGCCCGCTTCACAGTGACAGACCAAACTCTGACAGACCAAACTCCCCGTTTAACGAACCGCAAACAACCGCAAACAGTCTTTTGCGCAACCGCAAACTCCCCATTTGCACAAGGTTGGCTACCAAGCTAGCCATGTCCCATTACTTGTCCTCACTGACGTCATTGAAGGTCTCTTCCTCCACCCAGCCATGTACAACACCAAGGGTCCCCGAAAGGTGACAACAAGCCCCCTGGGACGCCTGCTGTGGTTGGTCTTCCACCTCCTCAAAGCCACCTTCCTCCTCTGACTCCTCTTCTTCAGACTCCTCTCTCTGCGTTGCCGCAGGTCCAGCAATCGACGACGACAAGGCTGCTTCTGGTGGTGATGGTGACCACAACTCTTCCTCTTCATGCTCATCTACGGCCTGATCCAGCACTCTTCGCAGGGCACGCTCCAGAAAAAACGCATATGGGATGAGGTCGAATATGTTGCCTTGGGTTTGACTGACCAGGTTTGTCACCTCCGCAAAAGGACGCATGAGCCTACAGCCATTGTGCATGAGCGTTCAGTAACGCGGCCAAAAAATACCCAGCTCCGCAGAGGCTGTCCTCTTTTTTTTAAATAAAAAAAAATCTGTTCTTAACAGTTTAATCTCAGTTTTGTCCCCTATCAGGGGCCGGTGTATGGAATAGATTTTAGGAACCGGGAGATGGCAAAAGATGCTTGGTCGGTCCTCTTACTTCCAATTTGGAGCACTGCGCATACGGTTTGCAATGTACTGTGCCACCAGATATGAGTGGTGTGTTTAAGTAGTACTATTCCTATCAGTTTAATACCTGTTACGTCCCCTATCAGGGGACGTGTATGGAATAGATTTTAGGAACCGGGAGATGGAAAAAGATGCTTGGTCGGTCCTCTTACTTCCAATTTGGGGCACTGCGCGTGCACCGTGTAATGTACTGTGCAATCCCAATATGAGTGGTATGTTAAGTAGTACTATTCCTATCAGTTTAATCCCTGTTACGTCCCCTATCAGGGGAAGTGTATGGAATAGATTTTAGGAACCGGGAGATGGAAAAAGATGCTTGGTTGGTCCTGCTACTTCCAATTTGGGGCACTGCGCGTTCGCCTTGCAATGTACTGTGCCACCAGATATGAGTGGTGTGTTAAGTAGTACTATTCCTATCAGTTTAATCCCTATCTGGGGCCGGTCTATGGAATAGATTTGTCACGGCGGGCGTGCACTCAGTATGAAAGATAACAAACCAACCAGGCTCTGGACGAGAGACAGGGAAGGGTCACCTCCTTGCTAATCCCTGACCTCTTTCTCTGCACTGCTCAGCCCATCTACAGATCTTGAAGGTAGATCTGAGATGTCCCCGTGCCTGGGCTGACAAAACCCTGAATTCCCTGAGATGGTGAAGTGGGAAATAGGAGCAGCCTGCTCGCACAGAACCTGGATGGGAAAGATGACACAAAACAACCAACTAGAAACAACACTTATCTTCCTGAGCTGGAGCAGACAGCCAACCTTCCTTCCTGGCTTCCAAGATCACAATAATGAATATAATCCGCTCAGGGCACTGGGCAGAGGAGCTATTTAAACTAATGACTCCACCCAGTGCACCTGATGAGGGGCGGATCCAGCACGACTCCAAAACAAACACTAAACTCGTGCTGCAATCCTGGCCGACCTCCGCACATCGTCAGAGTGGGGCATGACAAGATTTTAGGAACCGGGAGATGGAAAAAGATGCTTGGTTGGTCCTCCTACTTCCAACTTGGGGCACTGCGCGTGCGCCGTGCAATGTACTGTGCCACCAGATATGAGTGGTGTGTTAAGTAGTACTATTCCTATCAGGGGACGTGTATGGAATAGATTTTAGACAACCGCAAAGAGTTGTCAATAGTTGACACACTCATGACATAAATTTTATTCCTCTATGCGTCAATCTTGGTGTAGTGATGACTGTGCTCGTGCGCACGTTTGGGAGATTGCAGGCGATGGGGGTTTTTCAAAGCCTATGGTCGTGCTGAGGTAGTTCAGTGACAGTTAAGTGACCCAGAAAACAATGATTCTGCAGTGTGGGCCCATTGTTGGCCTAGTAGGCTTTAATGATCACCTTAGATGATCACAAAGAAAATTAATGTTTTTTCTATGCAAAATTATCCAGCCGATCGCTTTTGGTCTGTTCACAATGAAGCAACGACCTTATCATCTGGGGTGTACCAACATTGCCATTGCCAACACACTCATAGAGGTGGTCACTTCATTGTGATACGCAAGCCCCTTCACCACAACAAGGTAACGATCACGAAGGGCAATTGACACATGTATGTGCATTTTTTTTGTTTTGTTTTTGCAGCCACAGTGCAGCACCAGAGGCCAGAAAAATTAGGTATTGTTGCAGCCGCTGCTGTAGCAGCGGCCAGAAAAATTTATGTTTTCCAGGCAGAAAGTGCACTAAAACATTGTGGCTTGAACCCTAGTTGGTAGCGGATAAGTCACGCAAGTCATCCGGCATGCAGAGATAAAATACAGCAGCGTGTGGACCATTTTTAGCCCAAAACAACTCATCTCATCAGGCCTTTTTTAGTCAAATGTATCGCCCACTGTCAGTCCCATCGGGATCCATGCCTCATTCATCTTAATAAAGGTGAGGTAATCTAGACTTTTTTGACCTAGGCAGGCCAGAAGTTCTATCGCAAATTGGGATAGCTCAGGCCACAGGTCAAGCCTGCACACCCAGTAGTCAAGGGGTTCATTGCTCCTCAGAGTGTCGATATGTTGGTAAGGCTGAGATTCAGCCTGCATTTGTGGGAGGGGCTTGAGCCTATTTAAACCCCCACTTACCTCATCACAGTGGGCGTTCCGGTTCTTGGTTATTCACTGGCTAGTGTTCGTGTGTTTCCTGGTACCTACGGTCGCCTCTTGCTGAGTTCGTGTCTCCTGGTGGTAAGTAGGGGGGGGGGGGGCTCTTTCGCAGGGCAAGGACTGCGGCGGTCTGGCACCCTCCCTCCGCCTCATGCTGCCGGTGCGTTCCAGCGTGGAGCGCACGGGCTTCCGGGTCCCCTCCTCCTCCGCTCGTCTCCCTGTGTTCCTGGCGGTATGGCGTCAGGTAGCGCACCCGGCAGCCGGTCGGCTCGTCATGCTGGAGACGGGGTGGGGGGGTGTTTTTCCCTGGTCTGGCCGGCTCACCTTGTTCCCGGCACGGCGCAGGAAGGCGTGCGTTCCAGGGTGGAACGCACGCACTTCCTGGTTCCGGTCCCCGCCCGCTCCACTTGCTTCCGGCGGCAGCAGGGACAATCAGCGCCTGCCGGCGGATACCCGTTCATCGGGGAGGGGGGGGGTTGGGTTCCTGGGCAAGGCTGCACCCCGGGTGCGGCATGGAAGCCGGTGCACATAGACGTGCGTTCCAGCCTGGAACGCACTCCTCTTCCGGCGCTTCTGTGACGTCACCCGCCCCCTGCCGGTCTCCCTGGCTGCAATGTCAGCTTGCGTTCCACGCGGGGCGCGGGCTCACGGGCAGCCAGGCCAGACGGGGAGGGGGGGAAGAAAGGAGGGGATAGTAAAGGAATAATTCACATAAATGAAATAAGCAATTGGTATCAGTGTGTGCAGTAAACCCGCCACATGGTTAAAAAAAAAAAAAAAAAAAAAAAAAAAAAAAAGGGATAAGTACGTTGGTAAACCCGCCATATAGTCCGCAAAAAAAAAAAAAAAAAAAAAAAAAAAAAAAAAAAATTAAAAAATTTTTGTAATAATAATTGAACAAAAAAAAAAAAGGTATGTGAGTATTTACAGCACAAACCCGCCATATAGTCGGATCATCAACCCGAAAAAAAAAAAAAAAAAAAAAAAAAAAAAAAAATTATATATATATAATATAAATATATATGTATTTGCGGCACAAATCCGCCATATAGTCGACACCGACTAACCCCCTTTAAAAAAAAAAAAAAAAAAAAAAGAATTATTTAATTTTTTCGGAAGGATAGGTGTCCCACGTAGGACCAATCTGGCCCCACCTCGGGCACCTGGTTACGGCCAGGGTGTCTGGTCTTCCTGGTTTCGCCCAGGCCACCGGGTTTTGTCTTGTTGCCAAGTCGTTGTCGGCCGGTCACAGTCAGGTGTCCGGTCGCGGTTGGTGGCACCTCCTCCTTCCCTGGTACGCCCGGGGCTCGGTTCACTCCTGGTACGCCCAGGTCTTCATGTTTTTCTTGTCTATCACACGGGTTCACGCACCTGTCCTTCGGCTTTCAAGTCTTCCAAAGGGGCCGTCCTCGGCTTCTCCCCGGGTCATTCTTGCTTTCCGTAACTCCTAGGTTATGGCTTACCACTGCCCTTCGCGGGCCGCTGCTACGCGCAGCCTCTATTTCATGGCTACGCGCCTTCTCTCCTGTCAAACCGCCTGGTACGCTCAGGCGGCTCTCTTTTCGGTCAGGTGTTCGATCCGATGCGCTCGGATGGTCACTTGGCCTTAGGGTGAGCCCCAGCCTGGCCAGTTCGCCTGGTTCCGCAGGTTGGTGGGCACCTGTGTCCTCTGCACTTTCAAATGTTTTTGCCTGTGCTTTATTTACAGAAGTTTGTTCCCAGTTCTCCGTTCCTTTCGGTCCTGTTCAGGTAAGTTCGCACTGGCACCACCTCGGTCCCAGTCAAGTCATAACCACGCGTTAATTGTCTTCGTCTGTTCGGTTAGGCCAGGTTCGACTGAGCCGTCTCGTGAATTCCGTTACCGGTACGTGTCTCTCTGTCGTGCACCAGTCCAAATTCCAGTACATCGTCACCCTCGTTTTTTTTTTTTTTTTCCTTTTATTTTGTTATGCCTTGTATTTTTGTTTAGCTGCTCTGCCATGTCTCGAGCCTCGGACATGGAGGACGGCCTTTCCATCTCCGGCTCAATCGTGTCAAGCCAAGCGGGTCCCTCATCCCTTCGGAGTTGGACCATCCCAAAACTGTTGGCCGAGTTGAACCGAAGAGGCATTCCACATCCGGCCACCGCAAGAAAGGCAGAGCTATACAAACTGCTCATGACCAGCCCCAGCACCACAACAGTGCAACCAGAGGCGTCGGCCATCCATTTGTCCCTGGTGCAGCTACAGGCGACCCTGAATTCCTTGGTGGACTCGGTGGCGGATGTGCGGGCAAGGGTTTCGGAGCTCGAATCCCGGCCACCCGTTGTACCCCCGGCTCCCGTTCCGCTGATGACTCCCTCTACATCAGGCTGGCTGGCTACAGGTACGCCAAGACCCATTCCACATGTGTCCCCCTCTCACTTCATTCCTGATAACCTTAAGAGAGACATCCTGGCAGGGAAAGATGTCAATCTGGCATCAATCCTCATTGCCGCTCAAGATGTTCCCGAGAACCGGGTCATCAGCTGTGGCGATGTGTCGGTGGTCCTTCGGGCCAAGGATTCGCGGCTCAACCGCAAGTTGTCCATTCCGGAATTTGTCCTGGCCTTCAGCCTCTTCAGGGACATCGTCTGCACCGCACAGCCGGAGAGAAGAGAGGAGCTTGACAGCTATTTGTACCTGGTCACTGACCTAGGGCACAAGTATGGTGGGTCGGCCTTCTATGACTACCACCGTTCCTTTGCAGCTAAGGCGGCGGCAGCTCTGGCCCAGTTCCAGTATGTCACCAGCTGGTCCTTGATTGACACCGAGCTCTTCTGCCGTCACTTCGCTGGCCTCAGGGCTCCCAACTGTGCGACGTGTCAGTCGATTTTCCACTCCTCAGAGTGGTGCCCCAATGCCGCGCACCCGCCTCAGGACAGGGCCATCCCGGGGACCTCCGGGTCATTTCCGTCCAACCCCTCCACAGATAAGCTCGGCAGACCTATTGTCTACCTGGGGAAGAGCCAGGTCTGTAATAACTTTAATTCAGGGGGATGCTCATATGCCAGCTGCAGGTCCCTCCACGTCTGCTCCCTGTGCTTCAGGGCCCACCCACGGTCCGCCTGCCCAAAGAAATCTTCCAAAGGTTCCTGACTAGCGGACATCAACGTGGACCTCTTGGCGGCACTCCTTCACGATCACCACGATCAAGACTTCGTGGCGTTCCTGTTGGCAGGCTTCCGCCAGGGGTTCCACACAGGGCTCATCACCCTGCCACAGGTGCCCTGGCAGGGCAGGAAACTGCTGTCCGCCACCCTGGACCCTCCAGCAACTAGCGAGTTGCTCCAGTCGGAAGTTTCCAAGGGGTTCCTCATAGGCCCGTTCCCACGCATCCCGTTTTCCTCATGGCGCATTAACCCCATCGGCTTAGTGGCAAAAAAGAACACTAATAAAAAAAGATTAATTTATGATCTGTCCGCCCCTCATGTGTCCGGTATTCCAAGCCTTAATTCTCTGATTCCCTCAGAGGAATTTTCCATGCGTTATTCCTCGGTGGACGACGCCATCCAGGCCATCCTGTCACATGGTAGGGGCGCTTGGCTGGCAAAGGTTGACATTGCGGATGCATTTAAACTCCTGCCCATCCTGCCGCAGTTATGGCAATTCTACGGCATTGAGTGGGCCGGCCAGTATTTTTTCGCCAACAGGCTCACGTTTGGATCCAAGAGTAGCCCGTGGTTATTCGACCAGCTGGCCAAGGCGCTGCATTGGATCCTGATCCGTCACGGGGGCCTCCGGTCGGTCATCCACTACCTCGACGATTTTCTGGTTGTCGAGGATCCGCAGGGCGGGTCCAGCATACTCACCATCCTCCTCGGATTGTTCGCCAGTCTGGCTGTTCCGATCGCGGAGTCAAAGACTGAGGGTCCTGCCACGAGGGTCTCATTCTTGGGCATCGTCCTGGATTCGGTTCTGTTGCAAGCCAGCCTACCGGAGGAGAAACTCACTCAGTGTCGGGAGGTCATTTCCCATGCGGCAGCCACGGGATGCCTCACTAGAGTCGAGTTGCAGTCTCTTCTGGGGCGGCTCAACTTTGCCTCCAGGATTATGCCCCAGGGAAGAACCTTTGTGTCAAGGCTGCTCCAGCTTCTTCCCTCAGCACCCGAACAGGACAGCATCATCCGTTTGGACGGCCAGGCCATGGCAGACCTGGCCATGTGGGAGTTGTTCCTGTCCCGATGGAACGGCGTCTCCTTTTTCGTGTCACCTTGGTCTTCCTCCTGCCCGACCATTTTTTCAGACGCAGCTGCATCTTGCGGCTACGCTGCCATTTGGGGTTCCCAGTGGCTAGCGGATCGTTGGCCCAGTACCATCTTAGAGGAGGCTGAATCCATCCGCACCTCCTCTCTGTTGGAATTATACCCCATCGTGGCAGCTGCTCAGGCATGGGGCCACCTCTGGGCTAACTTGCCGGTGATGTTTGTGACAGATAACCAGGCCTTGGTCGACATCTTGGCCAAGGGCAGGGCTAAGTCCCCCAAGATCATGGCGCTGTTGCGCCAGCTGGTTTGGCTGGCCCTGTCACATAACTTCCATGTGCATTGTAGCCACATCCCGGGGGAGAGGAATGTGGCAGCCGACGCACTGTCTAGGTTTAATTTTGAACTCTTCTTCCAGGTCATGCCGGAGGCCGAGCCACGCAGATATCCCACCCCGCCTTTCAGTTCCCTGTCAATGGACTAGGCTTGCTCGTCTCGTCAGCAAGGGACCTGGCGCAGCAGTCCCTTGCCCCAAACACGGCCAGGAACTACCTTTCAGGCCTGAAAACCTTCCAGGAGTTTTCACGTCTGCACCCGCAGGCGGGCCTGGCGGACATTCCTTACATCATGGCCTTCATCGCCCATTGCCACCACCAGTTACACCTCTCCTACAACACCATCAAGTTGTACCTAGCAGGCGTCCAACACCACACCATGCTCCGCAACCCAGGGGGCGGATCTATTTCTTCTGCGCATGCAGTCAAGGCCACCTTACGAGGGGTCCAGAAGGGTGGGTCCAATCCCTCGTCCCGCAGGCAGGGCGTCACGGGAGAGATGTTCCGGAAATTATCTTCAGCCCTGGATGGTGCTCCTTTTGGGCCCTTTTCCAGCTTAATCATCAAAGCTGCCATGTACTTAGCTTTTTACGGCTTCCTTAGGCCAGGCGAGTTCACGTGCAGCACGGCGGGACGGTGCAGCCTGCACCGAGAGCAGCTGGTGAGGGTGGTTGACCATTACGCGCTGAAGATAATTATCTCCAAAACCAGTCAAACAGGCCCCCCGGTGGAGGTCCAGTTTTTTCCCACTAGTAATGAATGGTGCCCGTTACAGGTATTTGACCAGCTCATCCTCGCCCTCCGGGATGCGCCACCTCACAGCCCTCTGCTACCCCATCTGAAGGGAGCTCTCACCACGGCGCAATTCATCAGCCACATCCGCACGGTGGCTGCTGGCTTAGGGTTGGACTCAGGAGCAATATCCGGTCATTCCTTCCGCATTGGGGCAGCCTCCGCGGCTTCCCGGCAGGGGGTCCCCGCCCACGTCATCCGAAAGATGGGGAGATGGCGTTCGTCTTGCTTCACCAGATACATACCTAACCCGCAGGTGGAGATTTCGCAGGCATTTCGGTCTTTGGTGTTATAAGGTAATAAAGTCTTACACCTTAACTATTTTGTTGTCATTTTGCCCCCTTTTAGGCTACTCTCATACCCGGCTCCAGGCACACCTCAGCCGGTTAGGTTCCAGGCAGGCACGCTGCCCAAGTTTCGTATTTAGCCTTGACCACAAGTTGGTAAGGCTGAGATTCAGCCTGCATTTGTGGGAGGGGCTTGAGCCTATTTAAACCCCCACTTACCTCATCACAGTGGGCGTTCCGGTTCTTGGTCCCACCCACCCATTCCCTTCATTTCAAGGGTCCTCCTTAGGGTAGCCCCCTTTTAGGCTACTCTCATACCCGGCTCCAGGCACACCTCAGCCGGTTAGGTTCCAGGCAGGCACGCTGCCCAAGTTTCGTATTTAGCCTTGACCACAACTGCAGTTAAGGCGAGGTAGTCTGATACCTGTCGGTCGAGTCGTTCTCTGAGGGTGGACCCCGAAGGGCTGTGGCGATGCATAGGACTTAAAAAGCTCTGCATGTCCTCCATCAACAACACGTCTGTAAAGCGTCCTGTCCTTGCCGGCGTTGTCGTGGTAGGAGGAGGATTACTTTCACCTCTTCCCCTGTTAGATTCCCGTTGTGCTGAGACATCACCCTTATACGCTGTGTAAAGCATACTTTTTAATTTATTTTGGAACTGCTACATCCTTTCCGACTTCCGGTAATTCGGTAACATTTCAGGCACTTTCTGCTTATACCGGGGGTCTAGTAGTGTGGCCACCCAGTACAGGTCATTCTCCTTCAGCCTTTTTATACGAGGGTCCCTCAACAGGCACGACGACAAGAAAGACCCCATTTGCACAAGGTTGGATGCCAAGCTACTCATATCCCGTTCCTCGTCCTCATTGATCTCACTGAAGGTCTGTTCTTCCCCCCAGCCACGTACAACACCACGGGTACCAGATAGGTGACAACGAGCACCCTGGGATGCCTGCTGTGGTTGGTCTTCCTCCTCCTCCTCAAAGCCACATTCCTCTTCTGACTCCTCTTCCTCAGACTCCTCTTCCAGCGTTGCCGCAGGTCCAGCAAGCGATGCTGATACGGCTGTTTCTGGTGGTGATGGTGACCACAACTCTTCCTCTTCACGCTCATCTACGGCCTGATCCAGCACTCTTCGCAGGGCACGCTCCAGGAAGAAAACAAATGGGATGATGTCGCTGATGGTGCCTTCAGTGCGACTGACTAGGTTTGTCACCTCCTCAAAAGGACGCATGAGCCTACAGGCATTGCGCATGAGCGTCCAGTAACGTGGCAAAAAAATTCCCAGCTCCGCAGAGGCTGTCCTACCACCCTGGTCATACAAATACTCGTTGACGGCTTTTTCTTGTTGGTGCAGGCGGTCGAACATTAGGAGTGTTGAATTCCAACGTGTCGCAAATCAAGCGCCTCACTGGCATGTTGTTTCGCCGCTGGATATCTGAAAAGTGCGCCATGGCCGTGTAGGAACGCCTGAAATGGCCACACACCTTCCTGGCCTGCTTGAGGACGTCCTGTAAGCCTGGGTACTTATGCACAAAGCGTTGTACAATCAGATTCAACACATGTGCCATGCACGGCACATGTGTCAACTTGCCCAAATTCAATGCCGCCAACAAATTGCTTCCATTGTCACACACCACTTTGCCGATCTCCAGTTGGTGCGGAGTCAGCCACTGATCCACCTTCAGGGCGGACAGGAGTGCTGGTCCGGTGTGACTCTCTGGTTTCAGGCAAGTCAACCCCAAGACGGCGTGACACTGTTGTATCCGGGATGTGGAATAGCCCCTGGGGAGCTGGGGGGGTGCAGTTGATGTGGAGCAAGATGCAGCAGCAGAAGAGGACTCAGCCGAGGAGGTTATGGAAGAGGATGGAGTAGGAGGAGTAGAGGAGGTGGCAGCAGGCCTGCCTGCAAGTCGTGGCGGTGTCACAAACTCCTCTGCAGAGCCACGCATTCCATGCTTGGCAGCCGTCAGCAGGTTTACCCAATGCGCAGTGTAGGTGATATACCTGCCCTGACCGTGCTTTGCAGACCAGGTATCAGTGGTCAGATGGACCCTTGCCCCAACACTGTGTGCCAGACATGCCATGACTTCCTTTTGCACAATAGAGTACAGGTTGGGGATTGCCTTTTGTGAAAAGAAGTTTCGGCCGGGTACCTTCCACTGCGGTGTCCCAATAGCTACAAATTTTTTGAAAGGCCTCAGACTCTACTAGCTTGTATGGTAAAAGCTGGCGGGCTAAGAGTTCCGACAAGACAGCTGTCAGACGCCGGGCAAGGGGGTGACTCTGTGACATTGGCTTCTTACGCTCAAACACCTGACTGTGGGCAGATGAGCAGGAACTGCTCAAGGTGAGAGACGGAGTGGTGGATGGTTGAGAGGGGGCAAGGAGGACAGCAGTGGTTGACGTGGCTGAAGATGCTGGAACAGGAGGAGGATGGCGGCTTTGAGCTTGTGTGCTGCTTGTACTCATGTGTTGATCCCATAGGCATTTGTGATTTGAGATCATGTGCCTTCGCAAAGCAGTTGTACCTAGGTGGGTGTTGGTCTTCCCACGATTCAGTTTCTTTTGGCACAGGTTGCAAATGGCATCGCTGTTGTCAGAGGCAGACACACAAAAAAAATGCCACACTGCTGAGCTTTGCAATGACGGCAATCTGGTGGTGGCAACAGCATGCGTTGATTGGCGTGCTGTCTGGCTGACCCCGGGTGCCGATGCATGCTGTCTGACTGTGCCACTAGCTCCTTGCGACGACCTCCCCCTGCTTCCAACTCATCTCCTCCTCCTCTCTGTCTCCCCATCTGAACTTCCCCCTGTTCTTCTTCTCTTCGAACGGGCACCCACGTGACATCCACGGACACATCGTCATCATCAACCGCTTCACTTGTATCTGACAACTCAGCAAAGGAAGCAGCAGCGGGTACAACATAATCATCATCATCACACCGTACGTCCATGTGTGTAATGCTGCCTGACTGAGACATATCCCTGTTATCTACATCCTCTTGCAAAAATGGTTGCGCATCACTCATTTCTTCCAACTGATGTGTAAATAACTCCTCTGACAGATCAAGTGAAGCAGCTGTGGTGCTAGTGTTGGTGGTGGCGGCAGGCAGGCGAGTGGTAACTTGAGAGGTGCCCGAAGCTGAGCTGGAGGAGGATGGTGCGTCAAGGTTCCGAGCGGAAGCTGTAGAAGATTGGGTGTCCTGTGTTAGCCAGTCAACTATGTCCTCAGAACTTTTTGAGTTCAGGGTACGTGGCCTCTGAACACTGGGCATTATTCTAGGGCCAAAGGGAATCACAGCACCACGACCACGACGGCCCCTGCGGGGTGGCCTGCCTCTGCCTGTCATTTTTTTTAGATTAGTTTAGTTGTACTATGCGTGCAAGCTACTGTGACACCAGATATGAGTGGCGCTGTGCACTGGCAAAAGTTGGCAGAGTAGACGCTGTAGGCCTGACACACACGCTTGCAGACAACTAACTGCATTCAATCAATTACAGTCAAAATTGTTGTTGTTTTTTTAAATGTAATCTACTGTGACACCAGCTATGAGTTGCACTGGTGACACTGTGCACTTGCATGGCCTGAAACACACATGCGTGCAGGCAACTGACTGCTATCATCTTACAGTCCAATTTTTTTTTTTTAATGTAATCTATTGTGACACCAGATATGAGTTGCACTGGTGACACTGTGCACTTGCAGGGCCTGAAACACACACACGTGCGGGCAACTGACTGCTATTATTTTACAGTCAAAATTTTTATTTTATTTTTTTAAATGTAATCTACTGTGACACCAGATATGAGTTGCACTGGTGACACTGTGCACTTGCAGGGCCTGAAACACACACGCGTGCCGGCAACTGGCTGCTATTATATTACAGTCAAAAAAGTTTTTTTTTTTTTTTAATGCAAGCTACTGTGACACCAGATATGAGTGGTGGCACTGGGCAAGTGGGCACAGTATACGCTGTGAGCCTGACACACACGCTGGCAGGCAACTGCAATTAGATTACACAGAAAAAAAAAAAAAAAGCAGACTGATGTACTAGCCCTAAAAAGGGCTTTTTGGGGTGCTGTCAGGACGCTGTCCTTACAGCAGAAATCAGATGAGTCTTTCAGGACTGGAGTGGACACTGAATACACTAGCCTATCTATCGATTTCCCTATTAAATCAGCAGCAGCTACACCGTCCCTCCTCAGACTGCAGCTTCCGAATGAATCTAAAATGGATTCTGTCCAGGAGGTGGGAGGGTCTGGGAGGGAGGGTATGCTGCTGATTGGCTGGAATGTGTCTGCTGACTGTGAGGTACAGAGTCAAAGTTTACTCCATGATGATGAATAGGGGGCGGACCAAACATCGCATATGTTCGCCCGCCGCAGCGAACGCGAACAAGCTATGTTCGCCGGGAACTGTTCTCTGGCGAATAGTTCGGGACATCTCTAATGACGGTTTGATTGGCACGATTTTGGGGTGCGTATGACTTTTTGATCGCTTGCTATTACACTTTTTGTGATGTAAGGTGACAAAAAATGGCTTTTTTTACACCGTTTTATTTTTTTACGGTATTTACCTCAGGGGTTAGGTCATGTGATTTTTTTATATAGCAGGTTATTATGGACGCGGCGATACCTAATATGTATACTTTTTTTTATTTACTTAAGTTTTACACAATAACAGCTTTTTTAAAACCAAAAAAAGATGTTTTAGTGTCTCCATATTCTGAGCCATAGTTTTTTTTTTTTTTGGGCGATTGTCTTAGGTAGGGGCTCATTTTTTGTGGGATGAAGTGACGGTTAGATTGGTACTATATTGGTGGGCATACACCTTTTTGATCGCTTGTTGTACTTTTAGTGATGTAAGGTGACAAAAAAATTGTTTATTTAGCACAGTTTTTATTTTGAATTGTTTACGGTGTTCATCTGAGGGTTTAGGTCATGTGATATGTTTATAGAGCCGGTCGATACGAACTCGGTGATACCTAATATGTCTTTTTTTTTTCACTATTTTTTACCAATTTTTTAAAACTTTTTTGGGGGGAAATTACTTTTTATTTTTTTAATTGAAACTTTTAATTTTTTGGGGGGAAAACTTTATTTTTCAACTTTTTTTTCACTTTATTTTTTGTCCCACTTTGGGACTTCAACTTTTGGGTGTCTGATCCCCTTTACAATGCATTCCAATACTTCTGTATTGGAATGCATTGGCTGTATGAGTAAGGCCTCTTTCACACGACCGTTTTTTTTTTTTTCCGTTTTGCGGGCCGTTTTTTGCGTTCCGTATATGGTCCGTATACGGAACCATTCATTTCAATGGTTCCGCAAAAAAAAAACGGAATGTACTCCGTATGCATTCCGTTTCCGTATTTCTGTTTTGTTAAAAGATAGAACATGTCCTATTATCGCCCGCAAATCACGTTCCATGGCTCCATTCAAGTCAATGGGTCCACAAAAAAACGGAACACATACGGAAATGCATCCGTATGTCTTCCGTATCCGTTCCGTTTTTTGCGGAGCCATCTATTGAAAATGTTATGCCCAGCCCAATTTTTTCTATGAAATTACTGTATACTGTATATGCCACACGGAAAAACGGAACGGAAACGGAAACACAACGGAAACAAAAAACGGAACAACAGATCCGTTTAAAACGGACCGCAAAACACTGAAAAAGCCATACGGTCGTGTGAAAGAGGCCTAATACTGTGTGTATTACTCATACAGCTACCTGCCTGTGAGATCCAGGGGGCTGGATCTCACAGGCTCTTCACCGGAAGGCAGCGTCGATGCCTAAGGAAGGCATTGCACTGCATTCCATGCCATCGGGTCCCCATTACAGCAGCACGGGGACCCGATGGCACCGCTGACCGCCCTCCGCAACGACCCGTAAACGGCGGAAACCGCAGGTCTGAATTGAGCGGATTGTCCCAGGGTGCCTGCTGATTGATTTTAGCAGGCATCCAGTTCCGATCACCGCCCGCCGCGTGGCGGCGATCGGAACTACACATGACATACCGGTACGTCATATGTCCTTAACCGCCTCCAGACCGCCGAACTCAGCGACGCGTCCTGGAGGCGGTCGATTCAGACGTCCGTATGTTTTTTACGGATCCACGGATACATGGATCGGATCCGCAAAACACATACAGACGTCTGACTAGAGCCTTACAGGGGAGTGATCACCCCATATAGACTCCCTGATCCCCCCCCCTGTCATTGATCACCCCCCTGTCATTGATAACCCCCCTGTAAGGCTCCATTCAGACGTCCGTATGTTTTTTTACGGATCCACGGATACATGGATCGGATCCGCAAAACACGTACGGACATCTGAATGGAGCCTTACAGGGGGGTGATCAATGACAGGGGGGTGATCACCCCATATAGACTCCCTGATCACCCCCCTGTCATTGATATCCCCCTGTAAGGCTCCATTCAGACATTTTTTTGGCCCAAGTTAGCGGAAATTTTTATTTTTTCTTACAAAGTCTCATATTCCACTAACTTGTGTCAAAAAATAAAATCTCACATGAACTCACCATACCCCTCACGGAATCCAAATGCGTAAAATTTTTTAGACATTTATATTCCAGACTTCTTCTGACGCTTTAGGGCCCCTAAAATGCCAGGGCAGTATAAATACCCCACATGTGACCCCATTTCGGAAAGTAGACACCCCAAGGTATTCGCTGAGGGGCATATTGAGTCAATTAAAGATTGAAATTTTTGTCCCAAGTTAGCGGAAAGGGAGACTTTGTGAGAAAAAAAAGCCCACCTAGGCTGCAAAAAAGTGTCACACATGTGGTATTGCCGTACTCAGAAGAAGTTGGGCAATGTGTTTTGGGGTGTCATTTTACATATACCCATGCTGGGTGAGATAAATATCTCGGCAAAAGACAACTTTTCCCATTTTTTTATACAAAGTTGGCATTTGACCGAGATATTTCTCTCACCCAGCATGGGTATATGTAAAATGACACCCCAAAACACATTCCCCAACTTCTCCTGAGTACGGCGATACCAGATGTGTGACACTTTTTTGCAGCCTAGATGCGCAAAGGGGCCCACATTCCTTTTAGGAGGGCATTTTTAGACATTTGGATCCCAGACTTCTTCTCACGCTTTAGGGCCCCTAAAATGCCAGGGCAGTATAACTACCCCACAAGTGACCCCATTTTGGAAAGAAGACACCCCAAGGTATTTCGTGATGGGCATAGTGAGTTCATGGAAGTTTTTATTTTTTGTCACAAGTTAGTGGAATATGAGACTTTGTAAGAAAAAAAAAAAAAAAAAGAATAATCATTTTCCGCTAACTTGTGACAAAAAATAAAAAGTTCTATGAACTCACTATGCCCATCAGCAAATACCTTAGGGTGTCTACTTTCCGAAATGGGGTCATTTGTGGGGTGTTTGTACTGTCTGGCCATTGTAGAACCTCAGGAAACATGACAGGTGCTCAGAAAGTCAGAGCTGCTTCAAAAAGCGGAAATTCACATTTTTGTACCATAGTTTGTAAACGCTATAACTTTTACCCAAACCATTTTTTTTTTTTTACCCAAACATTTTTTTTTTATCAAAGACATGTAGAACAATAAATTTAGAGAAAAATTTATATATGGATGTCGTTTTTTTTGCAAAATTTTACAACTGAAAGTGAAAAATGTCATTTTTTTGCAAAAAAATCGTTAAATTTTGATTAATAACAAAAAAAGTAAAAATGGCAGCAGCAATGAAATACCACCAAATGAAAGCTTTATTAGTGAGAAGAAAAGGAGGTAAAATTCATTTGGGTGGTAAGTTGCATGACCGAGCAATAAATGGTGAAAGTAGTGTAGTGCAGAAGTGTAAAAAGTGGTCTGGTCATTAAGGGTGTTTAAGCTATAGGGGCTGAGGTGGTTAAGTACCGGGACATCATGACGTACCGGTACATCATGTGTCCCCAAGAGGTTAATCCACTCAAATTTTAGTACCAATCTCTATTTTCTTTCCAAGGAGCCATATGGGCCATAAAACCAAAAGTGGGCCACTTCAATTATCACCTATCCAACACCAAGGGTGAACATGTACAAGTACATTTATACTAGCCCACCATTATATCATGACCCTTTTAATCAATTACTTACGAATCCCTATTTTATTAGCCAAAATATGTCAGTATTATTCCCTAACCAAGTTATTTCTTCACTTTAACTCTTTACTAAACCTTTCTGAGATGAGAACACAAGATGTCTGCCTAATACAGTGCTTCTCAATTATTTTCTGTCATGCTTCCCCTACGAAGCAGAAAACATTTCGCGCCCCCCGCTCGACTGTAAATAGTATCATTTGTCTATAAAATTGTTATAAGTACACCTCTGCATAACACTGTATCCTTATTAACGTATAAGAGAATAAAAAAAGAAAGAAATGTGGATCGGACACACACTTATGGGGGGATCTGTGGATGACGGACACTTATGGGGGGATCTGTGGATGACGGACACTAATGGGGGGATCTGTGGATGACGGACACTTATGGTGGGATCTGTGGATGACGGACACTTATGGGGGGGGTCTGTGGCTGGCACTGTTACAGGGGGATCTGTGGCTGGCACTGTTATATATGTGCCATCCACAGACCCCCACCCCATAACAGTGCCATCCACAGTGCCCCCCCCAGCCCATAACAGTGCCATCCACAGACCCCCACACCTTAACTGTGCCATCCACAGATTCCGTGTGCCCGCAGCCACTGTTTAAAGTTATTAAATATGCCCCCCTCACTCCTAATAGTACCGTATATCCGAATTTCTTCTGTATAATGCCGGCAGGTGGGCCGGGCGGCCGGCGCGCCCCTCAGTAACGTCACTTGTCTGCGCCGCCTGCTTCATTCATAAAGCAGGCGGCGCAGGCACGTGACATTACTGAGGGACGCGCCGGCCGCCCGGCCTGCCTGCCGGCATTATACAGAAGAAATTCGGATATACGGTACTATTAGGAGTGAGGGGGGCATGTTTAATAACTTTTAATTCAATAATGCATTTTATATTAGTATACCGGAGGGAGCGGTGGGGCGGGGCTATAGTACAGTGACCGCACCGCCCCACCGCTATTGCCGGCCCCCAGCTCCTCCTCCCAGTCCCTCCCCCGGCCCCCGCTCCGTACATCGCGTCCAGCGCCTGCGCCGGCCTCTGATCAGACGGGAGATGAGCGCTTCCACAATGGAAGCGCTCATCTCCCTGCCGCATATTACACTGTGAGCTGTCGGCCGCCCGGCGCCCCTGTTGCTATGGCGCCCTGTGCGGACGCACAGCCCGCACACCCCAAAGGCCGGCCCTGAACGAGCTCCCCTTTACGGAGCCTGGTGCCCCCCTGGGGGGCGCGCCGCACTATTTGAGAAGCACTGGCCTAATACAACATGGCTGACCATCAGATCTCTGTCACGATCAGTGTGGGGGAAAACTTCCACACTGAACACAGGAGGGAAGGGGAACAGTAACTGGGCCTGGAAACTAGGGAAGGAACAAGACACCTCCTAAACAACCATGATCTGGGCCCTAACTACCTATCAATATGAATAGACCTTGAAGGCAGGAATATTCATATGCAGTATACCTAGGCCCTTTATTCCCTATAAGGCCCTGGAATAAGGTTAGGACCAGAGACAACCCATTCCTCCCCAGATGGACGAAAGGAAGTCTCTGTCTCAGGCCCAGATACAAACAGCAGGGAATTTAACAAACACAAACAAACGCGACACTTAACTTATGTAGAGATGGACGAGCAGGAACACCAAAGATGACCTCACACCAGCTCAGCCAAACCCAAATGAAAGCTATCTATCACATAGTCAGAAGGGTGGGGTCAGAAAATAAAGGGTATAAGTGATGACCACTGAGCAACAGCTGAGAAAAGGGAAGTGGTCATTAACCCTATCAATACTGAATTAAGAGAAATCAAGGAGGCTGCTAGATTCCTCCACGCCCAGCCAGCCAGTCTCCTTGATCTCCTGACATCAGTCACCTGAGGGACTGTTACAGTACCCCCCCTTCTACGGGTGACCTCCGGGCACCCAGGACCAACCTTATCGGGATGGACTCTGTGAAAGGCCTTCACCAGACGATTCGCATTAACATCGGCCGCTGGAACCCACATCTTCTCCTCTGGTCCGTAACCCTTCCAGTGGACAAGACACTGGAGGGATCTATGGAGAACTCGGGAGTCCACAATCCTGCTAATTTGAAATTCTAAATTACCGTCCACCATGACAGGAGCGGGAGGCAAGGAGGACGGCTCAACAGGTTTAACACATTTCTTCAACAACGACTTATAAAATACGTTATGAATTTTCAAAGCCTGAGCAAGTTCAAGATGGAAGGCTACAGGGTTAACAATGGCAGTGATCTTATATGGACCAATAAATCTTGGGCCCAACTTCCAAGAAGGTACCTTAAGCTTAATGTTTCTTGAGGACAGCCACACAGAATCACCCACTCTCAGGTCCGGACCATTCATACGTCTCCTGTCAGCCACACTCTTATACCTGTTGCCCATCTTTTTCAGGTTATTTAGAATTTTCCACCAAACTGAAGACAAAGAAGAGGAAAATCGTTCCTCCTCAGGAATACCGGAAGTTTGAGAACCAGAAAATGTGCCAAACTGTGGATGGAATCCATATGCCCCAACACACGGCGACTTATCAGTGGATTCCTGTCTACGGTTATTAATGGCAAACTCAGCTAACAACAAGAATGAAGACCACTCTTCCTGGTTCTCTGAAACAAAACATCTCAAGTAAGTCTCCAGATTTTGATTTGTGCGCTCCATCTGTCCATTCAACTGAGGATGAAAAGCAGAAGAAAAGGACAATTGTACCCCCAGTCGAGTACAGAACGCTTTCCAGAATCTGGAAACAGAGTCCCCCGATCAGACACCACATCAGAGGGAATGCCATGTAGTTTCACGATGTTATCGACAAACACCTGTGCAAGAGTTTTGGCATTAAAATGCACCGTTTTGCTAAACCAATCAACTACCGCCAGATCACAGTTTTTCCCGCAGAATTCGGTAAATCCATAATAAAGTCCATGGACAAATGCGTCCAAGGTCTGGATGGGATGGGTAATGGAAGAAGAGATCCAGAAGATGTGTCACCTTAGCATGAGCACAGGTACAACAGGCTGACACATAGTCCTCAACACACTTACGCTGCCTCCAGCCACCAAAATCTGCATGAGATGAGATCAACAGTGGATCTACTCCCAGGGTGTCCAGCCATGACAGTACAGTGATGTTCCTTAAATACCTTGTGATGTAAGTCTGAAGGAACAAACAATTTCCCTGGAGGACAAGAGTCCGGTGCATCCTCTTGGGCCTTCAACACCTTAGCCTCAAGGTCAGGATATAAGGCAGATATGACTACCCCTTCAGACAAAATAGGACTAGGATCTTTAGAATCACCGCCGCTGCGCGACAAAGCATCCGCCTTGACGTTCTTAACCCCAGGGCGGTAGGTGACAATGAAGTTAAATCTGGTGAAAAACAGCGACCATCTGGCCTGCCTTGGATTCAGTCGTTTGGCCGACTTATGGTAAGCCAGATTTTTGTGATCAGTAATTACCGTAATAGGATGAATTGCTCCTTCCAACCAATGGTGCCATTCTTCAAAAGCCAACTTTACTGTATGGCCAGCAATTCTCTATTACCCACGTCATAATTTCTTTCAGCAGTTGAGAGTTTTTTAGAGAAAAAAGCACATGGGCGACATTTACTAGGTGAAGGAACTTGCGACAAAACTGCTCCCACCCCTACCTCGGATGCGTCAACCTCTACAATGAATGGCTGAGACACGTCCGGTTGCACCAGAATAGGGGCAGAAGCAAAACATTCCTTCACGGCAGAAAAGGCTTGTAATGCCGCCTCAGACCAAACAGAGAAATCGACCCACTTCCTAGTCATGTCTGTTAAAGGTTTAACCACAGTTGAATACCTCAAGATGAATTTACGGTAGTAGTTGGTTAATCCCAAAAACCGTATAAGCGATTTCAGATTTTCGGGTCGATCCAAGTCCAACACCGCACAGACTTTCTCGGGATCCATACGAAAACCTGAGGATGAGAGCAGGTAACCCAGGAATTGCACTTCTTGAACAGCAAAAACACATTTTTCCATCTTCGCATACAATTTATTCTCTCTTAGGATCTGTAACACCTGTCTCACATGATCCTGATGAGTCTCCATGTCTGGAGAATAAATTAGTATGTCATCCAGATATACAACAACAAATCTCTCCACCAGATGATGAAAGATGTCATTGACAAAGTGTTGAAAAACCGCTAGAGCATTGTTTAACCCAAAAGCCATGACCAGAGTCTCAAAATGACCCTCAGGGGTATTAAAGGCTGTCTTCCATTCATCCCCCTCTTTGATCCTTACCAAATGATATGCCCCCCTCAGATCCAATTTAGAGAACACCTTGGCACCGACAATTTGATTAAACAAATCCGGAATCAAAGGAAGGGGGTAAGGATCACAGACGGTAATACATTTGAGCTCACGGAAGTCCAGAAATTGTCTAAGGGTACCATCCTTTTTTATTTACAAAGAAAAACCCAGCAGTCACTGGGGATTTGGATGGTCTGATATGACCCTTCGCCAAGCTTTCGGTGATATACTCTCGCATAGCCTTTCTTTCGGGCTCCGAAAGATTATACAACCCAGATTTGGGCAGATTAGCTCCTGGAATAAGATTGACAAGACAATCATACTTCTGACGCGGGGGTAACTCCTGGTTACCACTCTCAGAAAACACATCAGAAAATTCAGAAATGAATGAGGGTACAGTTTTAGTGGTGACCACAGAGAAAGACGCATTATGACAGTTGTCCATGCAAAAATCACTCCAATCGAGAATCTGTCTCGCTTGCCAGTTGATGTTAGGGTTATGTTTGCTTAACCATGGTAAGCCCAAAACCATCAGAGCAGGCAGACCTTCCAACACATAACATGAGATAGATTCCTGATGGAAATCACCCACTCTTAAATGGATGTCATTTACCACCTGCGACAGGCATTTTTGGGTAAGAGGTGCAGAATCAATAGCAAAGACAGAAATGCTTTTTTCTAGTGCACTAGTAGTCAACCCATGAATACGAACAAACTGTCCATCAATCAGGTTAACCCCAGCCCCACTGTTGATAAATATCTCGATTTCCACAGTTTTCTTGCTCCCCACCCACACCACCAATAGTAATTTGAGGATTAGGCATTTTGTTTTTGTTTACACCTTGACGCTAAATGTAGGGACAAATATTCACAAAATGTCCCTTTTTTCCACAACAAAAACAGACTCCCTTCATATGACCAGAGCTCTTACCAGCAGTCCCAGAAGTAGCTCCCCCCAACTGTATAGGCTCCTCACAAGGAACAACCACAGGTGTCTCTTTACCATAAGTGTCAAAGGAAGCCGCCACCTTATTTGACAGTACGTCCAGAGGGTGAGGACCCTTAGATCTGCCCCTCAGGCGTCTATTCAGACGTACAGCAAGAGACATAGTTGCTTCCAATGATTCAGGTTTTTCATAAAAGGCTGACGAGTCCTGCAGCCCCTCAGATAGACCCTGACAGAACTGGCTACGGAGAACGGATCATTCCACTTCGTATGCGTAGCCCATCTCCTAAATTCAGAGCAATAGATCTTTGCGGACCACTCTCCCTGCCGTAAACCATGTAACTTGGTCTCAGCCTGAGAGATCCGATCCGGGTCATCATAAATAAGACCCAAAGCTCTAAAAAACTCATCTACCGACTGGAGGGACGAAGAGCCAGTAGGCAGAGGAAAAGCCCAAGACTGTGCATCATCCTTAAGCAAAGAAATGATCATACCCACACGTTGACACACATCCCCAGAAGAGTATGGACGCAGCTTAAAGTACAACTTACACGATTCCCTGAATGAAATTTTCACTACCCCCATAAAATCTGTCTGGGAGGGCAATCTTAGGTTCAGGGCAGGCCTGGAACCCACCATCGGAACCAGCCGCCTGTGGTCTCTGAATCCGTGAGACTGTCGCGCGGAGGTCAGCTACCTCCAATGACATTCCCTGCAGATGTTCTACCAGTGCAGACATAGGATCCATAGCTGCAATGACCTGAACAAAATGGGGTTTTTTATAGGTGGTAGATAATGTCACGATCAGTGTGGGGGAAAACTTCCACACTGAACACAGTAGGGAAGGGGAACAGTAACTGGGCCTGGAAACTAGGGAAGGAACAGGACACCTCCTAAACAACCATGATCCGGGCCCTACCTACCTATCAATATGAATAGACCTTGAAGGTAGGAATATTCATATGCAGGATACCTAGGCCCTTTATTCCCTATAAGGCCCTGGAATAAGGTTAGGACCGGAGACAACCCATTCATCCCCAGATGGACGAAAGGAAGTCTCTGTCTCAGGCCCAGATACAAACAACAGGGAATATAACAAACACAAACAAACGCGACACTTAACTTATGTAGAGATGGACGAGCAGGAACACCAGAGACGACCTCAAACCAGCTCAGCCAAACCCAAATGAAAGCTATCTACCACATAGTCAAAAGGGTGGGGTCAGACTATAAAGGGTATAAGTGATGACCACTGAGCAACAGCTGAGAAAAGGGAAGTGGTCATTAACCTTATCAATACTGAATTAAGAGAAATCAAGGAGGCTGCTAGATTCCTCCACGCTCAGTTAGTCTCCTTGATCTCCTGACATCAGTCACCTGAGGGACCATGACAATCTTATCCTGATTCTCCAACACTTTTGAGTGCATGGGATGTAAATGTTTGACAATAGATCATATTCAGAAGAATGATGTTGAAGAGGGGGGGGAGTTAGATCAGGGGATGTAATAGGCCAACCTAAAAAGATGTGTTTTTAGGGAGCACCTAAAACTGTGTATGTTGAGAATTAACCTAATTGCTTGAGGTAGGGCATTCCAGGGAACTGGTGCAGCTTGGGAGAAGTCTTGAAGATGAAAGTGAGAGGTTTGGATTATGGTAGATGTCAGTCATAAGTCATTGGCTAAACGGAGAACACAGGTAGGACGGTAGACAGAGATGAGGGAGATGTAGGGGGTGCAGCCCTATAGAGAGATTTGTGGATGAGAATGTGCAGTTTAACCACCTCAGCCCCCAGTGCTTAAACACCCTGAAAGACCAGGCCACTTTTTACACTTCTGACCTACACTACTTTCACCGTTTATTGCTCGGTCATGCAACTTACCACCCAAATGAATTTTACCTCCTTTTCTTCTCACTAATAGAGCTTTCATTTGGTGGTATTTCATTGCTGCTGACATTTTTACTTTTTTTGTTATTAATCGAAATTTAACGATTTTTTTGCAAAAAAATGACATTTTTCACTTTCAGTTGTAAAATTTTGCAAAAAAAATGAGATCCATATAGAAATTTTGCTCTAAATTTATTGTTCTATATGTCTTTGATAAAAAAAAATGTTTGGGTAAAAAAAAAATGGTTTGGGTAAAAGTTATAGCGTTTACAAACTATGGTACAAAAATGTGAATTTCCGCTTTTTGAAGCAGCTCTGACTTTCTGAGCACCTGTCATGTTTCCTGAGGTTCTACAATGCCCAGACAGTACAAACACCCCACAAATGACCCCATTTCGGAAAGTACACACCCTAAGGTATTCGCTGATGGGCATAGTGAGTTCATAGAACTTTTTATTTTTTGTCACAAGTTAGCGGAAAATGATGATTTTTTTTTTTTTTACAAAGTCTCATATTCCACTAACTTGTGACAAAAAATAAAAACTTCCATGAACTCACTATGCCCATCAGCAAATACCTTGGGGTCTCTTCTTTCCAAAATGGGGTCACTTGTGGGGTAGTTATACTGCCCTGGCATTCTAGGGGCCCAAATGTGTGGTAAGGAGTTTGAAATCAAATTCTGTAAAAAATGACCTGTGAAATCCGAAAGGTGCTCTTTGGAATATGGGCCCCTTTGCCCACCTAGGCTGCAAAAAAGTGTCACACATCTGGTATCTCTGTATTCAGGAGAAGTTGAGGAACGTGTTTTGGGGTGTCTTTTTACATATACCCATGCTGGGTGAGATAAATATCTTGGTCAAATGCCAACTTTGTATAAAAAAATGGGAAAAGTTGTCTTTTGCCAAGATATTTCTCTCACCCAGCATGGGTATATGTAAAATGACACCCCAAAACACATTCCCCAACTTCTCCTGAGTACGGAGATACCAGATGTGTGACACTTTTTTGCAGCCTAGGTGGGCAAAGGGGCCCATATTCCAAAGAGCACCTTTCGGATTTCACAGGTCATTTTTTACAGAATTTGATTTCAAACTCCTTACCACACATTTGGGCCCCTAGAATGCCAGGGCAGTATAACTACCCCACAAGTGACCCCATTTTGGAAAGAAGACACCCCAAGGTATTCCGTGAGGGGCATGGCAAGTTCCTAGAATTTTTTATTTTTTGTCACAAGTTAGTGGAAAATGATGATTTTTTTTTTTTTTTTTTTTCATACAAAGTCTCATATTCCACTAACTTGTGACAAAAAATAAAAACTTCCATGAACTCACTATGCCCATCAGCGAATACCTTGGGGTCTCTTCTTTCCAAAATGGGGTCACTTGTGGGGTAGTTATACTGCCCTGGCATTCTAGGGGCCCAAATGTGTGGTAAGGAGTTTGAAATCAAATTCTGTAAAAAATGACATGTGAAATCCGAAAGGTGCTCTTTGGAATATGGGCCCCTTTGCCCACCTAGGCTGTAAAAAAGTGTCACACATCTGGTATCTCTGTATTCAGGAGAAGTTGAGGAATGTGTTTTGGGGTGTCTTTTTACATATACCCATGCTGGGTGAGATAAATATCTTGGTCAAATGCCAACTTTGTATAAAAAAATGGGAAAAGTTGTCTTTTGCCAAGATATTTATCTCACCCAGCATGGGTATATGTAAAATGACACCCCAAAACACATTCCCCAACTTCTCCTGAGTACGGAGATACCAGATGTGTGACACTTTTTTGCAGCCTAGGTGGGCAAAGGGGCCCATATTCCAAAGAGCACCTTTCGGATTTCACAGGTCATTTTTTACAGAATTTGATTTCAAACTCCTTACCACACATTTGGGCCCCTAGAATGCCAGGGCAGTATAACTACCCCACAAGTGACCCCATTTTGGAAAGAAGAGACCCCAAGGTATTCGCTGATGGGCATAGTGAGTTCATGGAAGTTTTTATTTTTTGTCACAAGTTAGTGGAATATGAGACTTTGTATGAAAAAAAAAAAAAAAAAAAATCTGCATTTTCCACTAACTTGTGACAAAAAATAAAAAATTCTAGGAACTCGCCATGCCCCTCACGGAATACCTTGGGGTGTCTTCTTTCCAAAATGGGGTCACTTGTGGGGTAGTTATACTGCCCTGGCATTTTCCAGGGGCCCTAATGTGTGGTAAGTAGGTAAATGACCTGTGAAATCCTAAAGGTGCTCTTTGGAATATGGGCCCCTTTGCCCACCTAGGCTGCAAAAAAGTGTCACACATGTGGTATCGCCGTATTCAAGAGAAGTTGGGGAATGTGTTTTGGGGTGTCATTTTACATATACCCTTGCTGGGTGAGAGAAATATCTTGGCAAAAGACAACTTTTCCCATTTTTTTATACAAAGTTGGCATTTGACCAAGATATTTCTCTCACCCAGCATGGGTATATGTAAAATGACACCCCAAAACACATTCCCCAACTTCTCCTGAGTACGGCGATACCAGATGTGTGACACTTTTTTGCAGCCTAGATGCGCAAAGGTGCCCAAATTCCATTTAGGAGGGCATTTTTAGACATTTGGATACCAGACTTCTTCTCACGCTTTGGGGCCCCTAGAATGCCAGGGCAGTATAAATACCCCACATGTGACCCCATTTTGGAAAGAAGACACCCCAAGGTATTCAATGAGGGGCATGGCGAGTTCATAGAAATTTTTTTTTTTGGCACAAGTTAGCGGAAATTTATATTTTTAATTTTTTTCTCACAAAGTCTCCCGTTCCGCTAACTTGGGACAAAAATTTAAATCTTTCATGGACTCAATATGCCCCTCAC
The DNA here is from genome assembly GCF_905171765.1 of Bufo bufo. Lineage (NCBI taxonomy): Eukaryota > Metazoa > Chordata > Amphibia > Anura > Bufonidae > Bufo > Bufo bufo. The sequence goes on along the minus strand of NC_053391.1, from coordinate 185,796,339 downwards.
GGAATACCTGGGGGTGTCTTCTTTCCGAAATGGGGTCACATGTGGGGTATTTATACTGCCCTGGCATTCTAGGGGCCCTAAAGCGTGAGAAGAAGTCTGGAATATAAATGTCTAAAAAAATTTACGCATTTGGATTCCGTGAGGGGTATGGGGAGTTCATGTGAGATTTAATTTTTTGACACAAGTTAGTGGAATATGAGACTTTGTAAGAAAAAAAAAATATAATTCCACTAACTTGGGCCAAAAAAATGTCTGAATGGAGCCTTACAGAGGGTGATCAATGACAGGGGGGTGATCAATGACGGGGGGGTGATCAATGACGGGGGGGGGTGATCAGGGAGTCTATATGGGGTGATAACCACAGTCATTGATCACGCCCGTGTAAGGCTTCATTCAGACGTCCGTATGCGTTTTGCGGATCCGATCCATCTATCAGTGCATCCGTAAAAATCATGCGGACATCTGAATGGAGCTTTACAGGGGTGTGATCAATGACAGGGGTGTAATCAATGACAGGGGGGTGATCAGGGAGTCTATATGGGGTGATAACCACAGTCATTGATCATGCCCCTGTAAGGCTTCATTCAGACGTCCGGATGCGTTTTGCGGATCCGATCCATCTATCAGTGCATCCGTAAAAATCATGCGGACATGTGAATGGAGCTTTACAGGGGTGTGATCAATGACAGGGGTGTAATCAATGACAGGGGGGTGATCAGGGAGTCTATATGGGGTGATAACCACAGTCATTGATCATGCCCCTGTAAGGCTTTATTCAGACGTCCGGATGCGTTTTGCGGATCCGATCCATCTATCAGTGCATCCGTAAAAATCATGCGGACATCTGAATGGAGCTTTACAGGGGTGTGATCAATGACAGGGGTGTAATCAATGACAGGGGGGTGATCAGGGAGTCTATATGGGGTGATAACCACAGTCATTGATCATGCCCCTGTAAGGCTTCATTCAGACGTCCGGATGCGTTTTGCGGATCCGATCCATCTATCAGTGCATCCGTAAAAATCATGCGGACATCTGAATGGAGCTTTACAGGGGGGTAATCAATGACAGGGGGGTGATCAGGGAGTCTATATGGGGTGATAACCACAGTCATTGATCATGCCCCTTTAAGGCTTCATTCAGACGTCCGGATGCGTTTTGCGGATCCGATCCATCTATCAGTGGATCCGTAAAAATCATGCGGACGTCTGAATGGAGCTTTGAAGGGGGGTGATCAATGACAGGTGTGTAATCAGTGACAGGGGGGTGATCAGGGAGTCTATATGGGGTGATAACCACAGTCAGTGATCACGCCCCTGTAAGGCTTCATTCAGACGTCCGTATGCGTTTTGCGGATCCGATCCATCTATCAGTGCATCCGTAAAAATCATGCGGACATCTGAATGGAGCTTTACAGGGGTGTGATCAATGACAGGGGTGTAATCAATGACAGGGGGGTGATCAGGGAGTCTATATGGGGTGATCACCACAGTCATTGATCATGACCCTGTAAGGCTTCATTCAGACGTCCGGATGCGTTTTGCGGATCGGATCCATCTATCAGTGCATCCGTAAAAATCATGCGGACATCTGAATGGAGCTTTACAGGGGGGTGATCAGGGAGTCTATATGGGGTGATCACCACAGTCATTGATCATGCCCCTGTAAGGCTTCATTCAGACGTCCGGATGCGTTTTGCGGATCCGATCCATCTATCAGTGCATCCGTAAAAATCATGCGGACATCTGAATGGAGCTTTACAGGGGGGTAATCAATGACAGGGGGGTAATCAATGACAGGGGGGGTGATCAGGGAGTCTATATGGGGTGATCACCACAGTCATTGATCATGCCCCTGTAAGGCTTCATTCAGACGTCCGGATGCGTTTTGCGGATCCGATCCATCTATCAGTGCATCCGTAAAAATCATGCGGACATCTGAATGGAGCTTTACAGGGGTGTGATCAATGACAGGGGTGTAATCAATGACAGGGGGGTGATCAGGGAGTCTATATGGGGTGATAACCACAGTCATTGATCACGCCCCTGTAAGGCTTCATTCAGACGTCCGTATGCGTTTTGCGGATCCGATCCATCTATCAGTGCATCCGTAAAAATCATGCGGACATCTGAATGGAGCTTTACAGGGGTGTGATCAATGACAGGGGTGTAATCAATGACAGGGGGGTGATCAGGGAGTCTATATGGGGTGATCACCACAGTCATTGATCATGACCCTGTAAGGCTTCATTCAGACGTCCGGATGCGTTTTGCGGATCGGATCCATCTATCAGTGCATCCGTAAAAATCATGCGGACATCTGAATGGAGCTTTACAGGGGGGTGATCAGGGAGTCTATATGGGGTGATCACCACAGTCATTGATCATGCCCCTGTAAGGCTTCATTCAGACGTCCGGATGCGTTTTGCGGATCCGATCCATCTATCAGTGCATCCGTAAAAATCATGCGGACATCTGAATGGAGCTTTACAGGGGGGTAATCAATGACAGGGGGGTAATCAATGACAGGGGGGGTGATCAGGGAGTCTATATGGGGTGATCACCACAGTCATTGATCATGCCCCTGTAAGGCTTCATTCAGACGTCCGGATGCGTTTTGCGGATCCGATCCATCTATCAGTGGATCCGTAAAAATCATGCGGACGTCTGAATGGAGCTTTACAGGGGGTTGATCAATGACAGGGGGGTAATCAATGACAGGGGGGTGATCAGGGAGTCTATATGGGGTGATCAGGGGCTAATAAGGGGTTAATAAGTGACGGGGGTGGGGTGTAGTGTAGTGTAGTGGTGCTTGGTGCTACTTTACTGAGCTACCTGTGTCCTCTGGTGGTCGATCCAAACAAAAGGGACCACCAGAGGACCAGGTAGCAGGTATATTAGACGCTGTTATCAAAACAGCGTCTAATATACCTGTTAGGGGTTAAAAAAAACACATCTCCAGCCTGCCAGCGAACGATCGCCGCTGGCAGGCTGGAGATCAACTCTCTTACCTTCCGTTCCTGTGAGCGCGCGCGCCTGTGTGCGCGCGTTCACAGGAAATCTCGCATCTCGCGAGAGGACGCGCCGACGCGTCCAGGAGGAATAAATCAACCACCTCCAGGACGCGTCTGTGCGTACAGCGGTCCGGAGGTGGTTAATTTGAATCCTATACTGTATGGGCAACCAGTGCAATTACTGGCACAGGGCGGAGACATCTGAGTAGCTGTTAGACAGGTAGATGTGTCTGGCTTTGCATTAAGGATAGATTGCAATGGGGAAAGTCTGGTGAGGGGGAGACCAATTAATAATGAGTTACAGTAATCAAGACAAGGCGACAATGAGAGGTTTTTTTCGTTTCCATAGTAATAAAGAGGTGGATTCTAGAGATTTTTTTGAGTTGCAGATGACAAGAGCAGGCAAGAGATTAAATATAGGGAGTGAATGTAAGATCAGTCAAACATAACACCGAGACAGCAGATGTTCTGCCTAGGTGTGATGGTAGCATCACACACTAAGATGGAGATATCAGGGTTAGATAGGTTAGTAAATGGAGAAAACACAAATACTTCCGTTTTTGAAAGATTCTGTTTCGGGTAGCGAGAGGACATGATGTTAGAGGCAGCGCACAGACAGTCACTGGTGTTCTGTAGTTCAGCAGGGGTGTCATCGGCATAGAGATGGTTCTGAAAACCAAATCTTCTGATACACTATCCGATCAGGGCTGGGTAGCGAGAAAAGAGGAGAGGACCTGAGGAACCCCAACAGCAAAAGGGAGAGGAGAAGAAGTAGAGCCAGCAAATGACACACTGAAAGAACAGTCAGAGCAATAGGAAGAAAACCAAGAAAGAGCAGATTCCTAAAGGGAACCTGTCATCAACTTTATGCTGACCTCACTGAGGACAGCATAAAATAGTGACAGAAATGCTGATTTCAGCGGTGTGTCTCTCATGAGATAAAAGTAAGTGGTTGCCGAGAACCAGCATCATAATCATTGCAGTACAGGCCTTGAAAACAGTCAAATCTAATTGAGAAGAGTAATGGTTATTCATAATCTCCTGCACTCTCACCCATCTGCTGATGATTGGCAGTTCTCTACTAGAGAGAAAGGGACAAAACTAGGTAGAAGACTGTCAATCATCAGCAGGTGGGCAGTGAGAGCAGGAATTCATGAATAACCATGACTCTTCTCAGGTGGCCGTGACTCTTTTCCTGGCCCAGTCTGCAATGATTGTATTGTTGGTTCTCGGCAACCATTTACTTTTAAATGACAGATCTCTGAAATCAACTCACCTGTCTCTAATTTATTCTGCCGTTAGTATGGGCAGCATAAAGTTGATGACAGTTTCCCTTTAAGGCCAATAGATAGGAGCATGGTTAGGAGTAGATGGTTGTCTACAGATGGTGTTATAGGCAATCTCATCTCCGCTACAATGTGTAACTGTCACGGCCTGAGTGTTGTGCGCCGTGACACTTTAGCCGTGCATGCTGGTTGCCAGGGGCAACGCGTTGTTGTCGCAGCATGTATGTGCTTTGCTCCACTTCTCCTCGTTCCTCCCCTGTTTGGTGTCTTTGGGGTTAAATATCTGGCTGGGTGTGGCCGATGGGTTTATACCTGCCTGTGGCTGGCAGGCTGGAGTAGTTGTCCTCCAGCCTTGGTGTTTGCTGGAGTTTCTCCTGTCTTGGATATGTAATCGGTCCAGTTTGAGGGCCACCTAGTTGGACATCAATGTCACCTTGATGTCTTCCCTTTGTTTCCTCTGTTCTGTACCCTTCCTTACATGTTTGGTATGTTTGGTGTGAGTTTATGTTTTGGGTGTGTTGTAATGCCTAGTTTGGTGTTCCATGTCTGGTATGTTTGGTGTTGTTATCCAGCATGGTTTCTAGACATTTCCCCTGTCTGTTGTATCCTCTGGAAGGGGGTCCCTGGGTTCCCCGGAGTGGGAACTACCAGTCAGTTAGCAGCTCTGCCTGGGGCCGCCATTCATCCTGTCTGCATGGGGGTCCAGGCAGTTTCTGGTTCGCTGGACTCCGTGTTTGTTGCCTTTGTGCTGTGTCCTGGTAAGTGATCGGGTTTCAGTACGGAGGCACAGGTTCCTGTCGCTGTTGCCTTGGCAGGTGAGTGCTTGTTGTTGTGGGCTCTTACCTGCCTATCCAGTTGCTGTTTTCTGCCTTTCCTTTTCTTGCACATAGGCCTGCTGGAGACTCTGGTTCATCCGTGTTGTGGATGAACTGGTCATCATCTTTTTCTGACCTTCATCCCAGGGATCATCAGGGCCAGTTAGGGGTCCGAGGTTCCGGTGCATGAATCCTCCTACCATCTGGGTTCGCTCATGCAGTTAGGAGGTCAGGGCTAGGATGAGGGTTGCAGTAGGGGGTGATCAGCTCCCTTTTCCCGGGATCCAGGCTTAGTTGCTACGCCATCTTCCCCACATTGTACGGTGGGGGGTTTCCCTCACTCCCCACCGTGACAGTATCTGATTTATTCAGATTTTCACTGTCATGGCAACATCTAGCTTAGAGGTTGACTGCAAAATTACTTTTCTTTGGATATAAATAAAGTGAAGCAACTCTTTTTATTGTAATCTGTAAAGCATGAGAATAAATTGTTCAGTTTTAGTTTAGCTTTTATTTGGGAAATAATTTGCAGTTTGTTGAAAGCGAAGGATATAGCACAATAATATGTATATTTGCGGAGATGTACAGTTTGTGATTTTATCTGAACTAGGAATGATTTACCATTTGTTCTGAATAATGAATACAATTTTTTTTCAATTTTTTTTTTACATTCTTAACTACTTTATATAAACTATAAAAAGTGGTCTCTAGACACATGTATGTGGTTTGTGTATTTTTGCATAGAATTTTTCTCTAAACTGGCCACTAACCTATTGATTTCATTATTGTATCTTACTGTCAGGGTTATAAGAGTGGCCAAACCTTAGCACTTGGTCTGCTGTGTGCAGAAACATATAGCAGATGGCAGAGGTTTTGGCATACCAGGCACAGCCATCCTAGAAACTGTTTAAAGGCTATAGACACATGACTGAGGGGGCTTGATTACTGTGTAGGGGCTCTAAGGTGACATAATTGCTGTGTGGGCACAATAAGGGGAGTAAACAACTTTGTGGGGGCTCTAAGGAGACATAACTACTGTGGAGGGCACTAAGGGGGCATTCTACTTTGTGGTGGCACTGAGGGGGCATTCTACTGTGTGGGATCAATAACGGGACATAACTACGGTGAGGGGGCATTAAGGGGGAATAACTACTGCGTGATGGCACTACGGGGAGATAACTGCTGTGAAGGGGGCACTAAAAGGGTATTCCACTGCGTCTTAACCAGCTGCAGAAGGGGAGAATGGGGGAAGTTGATTGTGGGCGGTACCATTCAAAATTTGTTATGAGGCCCAGCCTTTGTGTTTGGGGGTCAGTATTTGTTCACAATGTCTATATTTATTTCTAGGGCCAGTTTGTATTTGTTTGGAGAGCCTGATCTGAAATCTTCTGGTGTAAGTACACTGAACAAAAATATAAACACAACACTTTCGGTTTTGCTCCCATTTTGCATGAGCTGAACTCAAAGATCTGAAACATTTTCTACATACACAAAAGACACATTACTCTCAAATATTTTTCACAAATCTGTCTAAATCTGTGTTAGTAAGCACTTCTCCTTTGCAAAGATAATCCATCCCACTTCACAGGTGTGGCATATCAGGGTGCTGATTAGACAGCATGAAAACTGTACAGGTGTGCCTTAGACTGCCCACAATAAAAGCCCACTGTGAAATGTGCAGTTTGATCAGACAGCACAATGCCACAGATGTCACAACGTTTGAGGGAGCGTGCAATTGGCAAGCTGATTGCAGGACTGTCTACCAGAGCTGTTGCCTGTGCAATGAATGTTCATTTCTCTACCATAAGCTGTCTCCAAAGGCGTTTCAGAGAATTTGGCAGTACATCCAACCGGCCTCACAACAGCAGACCACGTGTAACCACACCAGCCCAGGACCTCCACATCCAGCATGTTCACCTCCATGATCATCTGAGACCAGCCACCCGGACAGCTGCAGCAACAATCGGTTTGCATAACCAAATAATTTCTGCACAAACTGTCAGAAACCATCTCAGGGAAGCTCATCTGCATGCTCGTCGTCCTCATTGGGGTCTGGACCTGACTGCAGTTCGTCGTCGTAACCGACTTGAGTGGGCAAATGCTCACATTTGATGGCGTCTGGCATGTTGGTTCTGTTCACGGATGAGTGCCGGTTTTCACTGTTCAGGGCAGATGGCAGACAGCGTGTGTGGCGTCATGTGGGTGAGCGGTTTGCTGATGTCAATGTTGTGGATTGAGTGGCCTATTGTGACGGTGGGGTTATGGTATGGGCAGGCGTATGTTATTGACAACAAACACAGGTGCATTTTATTGATGGCATTTTGAATGCAACTTCGCACAGCTATTGAAGAGGAGTGGACCAACATTCCACAGGCCACAATCAACAACCTGATCAACTCTATGCGACGGAGATGTGTTGCACTGGGTGAGGCAAATGATGGCCACACCAGATACTGACTGGTTCTGCACTCTCCCCAGCAAGGCAAAACTGTGCACATTTCAGAGTGGTCTTTTGTTGTGGGCAGTCTAAGGCACACCTGTGCAATATTAATTCTGTCTAATCAGCACCTTGATATGCCACACCTCTGAGGTGGGATGGATTATCTTGGCAAAGGAGAAGTGCTCACTAACACAGGTTTAGACAGATTTGTGAACAATATTTGAGAGTAATGGGTCTTTTGTGTATGTAGAAAATGATTCCAGATCTTTGAGTTCAGCTCATGCAAAATGGGAGCAAAAAGTGTTGCGTTTATATTTTTGTTCAGTGTATTTATTCAAGGGTCTTATTTCGGTTCTCTTCATACGCTGTGCAGTAAAATTGACATGTACTTTTATTCTAGCACTCAGTACAATTACTTTGATACCAATTGTCTATAGTTCTTGCTATGTTTTACCACTTTTACTAAACAGAAACATTTTTTGTTACAAAAAATTACTTTGTGATACTATATTTTGAGAGCCATATGTTTTAGTGGTATGAACAACTTTTTGATAATTTTCTATTTCTTTTGTGGAGGGGGGACAAAAAACAGCAAATCCAGCATTGAGTATATTAGAATTGTCACGATACCCGAATTTTGATTCAATTTCGACACCAAGAAAAGTAATGCGATACTCAATATCAATTTGATACCCAGGCAGAGAACATGGGGTTACTGTGTGAGCATTTTTTGCAAAGTATCGATTGCTCATTTTATGAGGAGGCACTTGCTTGATGGGGTCACTTACTAATAATGTGAGGCACATGGAAATCTAAATTGATAAAATCATATGTCTCACATTAATAGTCGCCCACATCAACTATCTCGTCACATAATGGACAATGTGGGGTTAATGTGTAAGGGACGTGGTTTTATCAATTTAGACCTTCATGTACCTAACATTAATAATAAATAACCCAATCATGTACCTTACATTAACCTCATGTTGCCCATTAGGGTTTACTTACTATTAATGTGAGGCTTGTGGTTTTATTAGTTTCGACCTCCATATGCTTCACATTAAAAGTATCAGCTTGGACCTCCATGTGCCTCATATCAATAGTAAATAACCCCACATTAATAGTATCAGTTTGGGCCTCCATGTGCCTCATATCAATAGTAAGTAACCCCATCATGTACTTCCCATTAACTTAATGTTGCCCATTACATGTCACTATTAATGCATACCTCCCAACTTTTGAAAAACACAAAGAGTGACATTATGTGTAGGGATGAGCGAATCGACTTTGGATGAAACATCCGAAGTCAATTCGCATAAAACTTTGTTCTAATACTGTACGGAGCAGGAGCTCAGTACAGTATTAGAATGTATTGGCTCCGATGAGCCAAAGTTATTGCTTCGCAAAGTCTCGAGAGACTTTGCGCAATAACTTCGTAAATTAATTTGTACTGTAAAAAAACATTTCCTGAACTTGAGTTCGGTTCCAAGGTACCACTCGAACCCGAGTTCAGAAAATGTTTTTTTACAGTACAAATTAATTTATGAAGTTATTGCGCGAAGTCTTGTGAGTTCGCAAAGCAATAACTTCGACTTATCGGAGCCAATACATTCTAATACTGTACGGAGCTCCTGCACCGTACAGTATTAGAACGATGTTTTATGCGAATCGACTTCGGATGTTTCATCCGAAGTCGATTCGCTCATCCCTAATTATGTGCTATGCGCGCCCCGGAAATTTTTTACATTAGGCCACGCCACTAACTCCACCCAAAAACATAATTATACACACCCAGTCCCCTTAATGCCCCCACATAGTAATTATTTCCCTTTTGTGCCAGCACACAGTAATAATGTTCACCATGTGCACGCTTCACAGTAGTTTTGTCCAAATCTTGCTCCTTCAAAGAATTTATGCCCAGATATTCCCCTCACAGTAGTTATGCCCACATTGTGCCCCTCACAGAAGTTATGCCCTCATTGTGCCCCCTTCACAGTAGTTATTTCCACATTGTGCCATCTTCACAGTAGTAATGCTCACATGTGCTTCCTTCACAATAGTTATGCCCAGATGTGCCCCCTCACAGTTGCTATGTCCAGATATGTGCCCCCTCACAGTAATTATGCGCAGATATATGTCCCCTCACAGTAGTTATGCCCACATTGTACCCTCTTCACAGTAGTTATACCCACATTGTGCCACCTTCACAGTAGTAATGCTCACATGTGCTCTCTTCACAGTAGTTATGCTCATATGTGCCCTCTTCACAGTAGCTATGTTCAGATGTGCCCCTTTCACAGTAGCTATGCCCAGACGTGCCCCCTTCACGCGCAATGGTTATGCCCCCTCACAGTTGCTATGTCCAGATATGTGCCCCCTCACAGTATTTGTGTCCAGATATATTTCCCAAGTGAGTCCACCCCTCACATTTTTGTAAATATTTTATTATATCTTTTCATGGGACAACACTGAAGATCTGACACATTGATACAATGTGAAGTAGGCAGTGTACAGCTTGTGTGACAGTGTAAATTTGGTGTGCCCGCAAAATAATTCAACACACAGCCATTAATGTCTAAACCGGTGAAAACAAAATTGAGTACACCCTAAGTGAAAATGTCCAAACTGTTCCCAATTAGCCATTTTCCCTCCCCGGTGTCATGTGACTCATTAGTGTTAAAAGGTCTCAGGTGTGAATGGGAAGCAGGTGTGTTATATTTGGTGTTATCGCTCTCATACTGGTCACTGGAAGTTCAACTTGGCACCTCATGACAATGAACTCTCTGAGGATCTGAAAAAAATAATTGTTGCTCTACATAAAGATGGTTTAGGCCAGGGATCAGCAACCCTTGGCACTCCAGCTGTTGTGAAACGACAATTCCCAGCATGCTCCATTCATTTCTAAGTGAGTTCTTAGAAGAGCAGAGCAAGTATACATGCTGGAAGTTGTAGTTTCACAACAGCTGGAGTGCCGGAGGTTGCCTACCCCTGGTCTAGTCTATAGGAAGATTGCCAACACCCTGAAACTGATCTGCAGCACAGTGGCCAAGACCATACAGCGGTTTAACAAGACAGGTTCCACTCAGAACAGGCCTCGCCATGGTAGACCAAAGAAGTTGAGTGCAAGTACTCAGCTTCATATTGCTGCAGAGGTTAAAGGGGAGGGGGTCAGCCTGTCAGTGCTCAGACCATACACTGCACACTGCATCCAATTGGTCGGCATGGCTTTCGTCCAAGAAGGAAGCCTCTTCTAAAAATGATGCATAGGAAAGTCTGCAAACAGTTTGTTGAAGACAAGCAGACTAATAACATGATTAGTGGAACCATGTCCTGTGGTCTGATGAGATCAAGATAACCTTATTTGGTTCAGATGCTGTCAAGTGTGTGTTCATGTGGAACTTCTGCAAAGCTGCCAAATTGATTTTTTCAAAACTTTGCTCATCTCTATCCACACTAGTTATGGGCAGATATGTGCCCCTCACAGTAGTTATGGCCAGATATGTGCCACCTCACAGTAGTTATGGCCAGATATGTGCCCCCTTCAGAGGAAGTAAAAAAAAAACTGTAAATACTCACCTAGTTCCGCCAATGATCACAGCTTCCCACAGCAGCAGGATTCTGTCACACATGGTGATGCTGTGTAGGAAGAGAAGGAGCTGAGGCTGACTCCCGGCCTGCCCCACTTCTCCTACACAGTCCAGCAGTGCAATGTGTGAGGGCATTGTGCTGCTGCTGTGGAGCTCCAGCAGCTGAGAGGAATGGTGAATGGACACAGAGACAACTGTCCCACCAGATCCGGGACAGTTAGGAGGTATGTTAATATGAGGCACATGGAGGTACCAAAGTAATAAGACCATGTACTTCACATTAATACAGGCATACAGCATGAAGCACATACCTGTAAAAACAGCAGGAAGTTTTTCCTGCAACAAGGTCCTACTGGATGTTGTAGGATGAAGGAGCTGTGACAATGTCATTGCCATGTGACCAGTAAAAAGTGGATGTTACTGGTCACATGGGGATGACATCATCGTAGGTCCTTTATCCTATTAGGCACGCAGCACCGCAGGATGTGTGGAACGCGGTGAGTGTAACTCTCCCCTGCCCTCCAGTTCTCCCCCTCCTTCCTTGACACAGCATCATTGGGTCACTCAGATTTTTAATTGGTGGCAATGGGGGGTTGCGCCACCTTGGGGAGGGGCGCTCTGCCTCCATCTTCACTGTGCTAATGAGAATACTGCG
>NC_053391.1:185688095-185784343 GCF_905171765.1 Bufo bufo | reverse complement strand
TATGCTGTGCTTTGCATGCTCCATGTTATCTGATTGCGTGCAAAATGAGTATCAAAGTATCAAAAAAATGTATGAAAACTTAGATAACCGGTGCTGCCATAGTATATATATTTTTTTACAGCGCTCACCATGCAATTTTAATAGGTCATATTTTTCCAGAAGCGGCAATAACAATTATGCTGATTTTTTAGATATCATAAATGAAAGGGGGGGGGGGGGGGGTCAGCTATTAACATTTGTATTTTTTAACATTGTCAAAAATATTAATAAACTAGTATTAAACTTTTGATCCCACTCTGTTCAATCCTCTGCCACATTTTCGTAAATTCAAGTCACATGTCAGGAAGAAGATAAGGCATCTGGTATAGGGTCTGTATGTATTTAGGGCTTCTGGTGTCTGTATTTATTTTGGAGTCAGTCCGGAGTCTGTATTTAGGGGTGCTGGATAGTGCTGTATGGAATAGCGTAGTCTACTAAACTACTCCCACCTTTTTGTTTTGGGTATACTTATGTAGGCTGCTCAGAAAAAAGGGAGGAGAACTCATAAAACCTTTGCACTGGAACCACCAAATAGCCCTGGATCTATTATTGAACTCCTATAGATCTACTGTAGTTGCTTCCCCTTTGAGTACATAGGTTCAGGAAACCAAGGATATGGCCTATGTTCCTCCTTTTCTAAGTATGGTAGGTTGGAAGTAGCAGCACAATCTGTGGACAAATCTACATGTAACACATCTGAACTCAGGTAAAGAGAAGTTTTTCACCCACCATTTTTGCTGTTTGTGCTCACTTATAGCAAAATGGCCCTAGACTAGAGTAGAAGTGGAAGACCTGAGATGGTGGCTATGTAATGGTGCTAATGTTCTAGCTTCTTATCATGGGAGGGACAGACCAATAAAGTGATAAGGATGAGATCAATAAAATATTTGAATAATTAGATTAACACAAGATAAATAAAATAATAAAGCACATAGGTCAATATTACTGCCGCTTCACCTCAGAAAACTGCATTTTCAGAGTTTATTTTGATGTTTAATTGCTGATAATGGATTTGAGTGGTAATTGTACTTGGCAAAAGAATAATGATTTTTGGGTCATGTTGGAACATTATTGAATTAAAGTCTAGCTATTAAAATAAATATTCTAAGATCATTGTGTAAAAGTTCCCATCCACATTGGGTGAAACTGATTCTGGTGAGATGAGATGATGATCTAATGTGGGGAATTACATGACAGTAGATGTGAGGTGGTGAATTGGTCAAAGTAAAGTCAATTGAAGTAAATAGGCATGCTTGGCCAAGCATAACACTGAGTTGGACTGGGCCACCAGAGTAACAAAGGATCCTCCAGTGGGCCCAGGCTCTGATGCAGTAGTGAGCCCCAAAGGTCCAGGAGAAAATACCCATTTGGAGCTGCCTTTGGAGATAATCACTTGCCTCTAGGATCTATGTCTTTGATTCAAAACATTAGACATTATTGATGATAAAAGGGTTGGGCACCGAAAATTATTTCATGCGGTGGGGCCAAGAATCCAGTGTTCAACACTGTCTGAGCGGGCATGTTTATGGGAGAGTTAGGAGAAATAAGTTGGCCAAACAGGAATTTGTTTGACAGTTACTTAAAGCAGATCTCCAGTGCAAACGTTTTTCCAAAACTGTACCTCATTTCATTGTCAGGCACAGTTTTTTTTCTTATGTATGTTACACTTACTTCCCTGCAGTTCAGCCACCTGTCTACTTCTGATTAAATATCCACTTAAATTTTATAATATAACTACTGTACAAAAATGACGACTAGTTCACACCAAAAAATTCTAAATGTAACAATCTTTATTAAATATACCATAGATATCACAGAATATAAAAATGAGCATGCATGAGAAAAGTCACATGACAGAACTTACAGATGTTTTTGTACAGGTCACATTGCCTGGACGTGTGACTTAGGTATCCGGAAGTGACCTGACGAGTGTGATGAGGGTTTCATGCTGCCGATGATATCTAGGTGGGTACATGATTTAGCCCTACAGTGATGATGCAACCCCTGGGCAAAGGAACAGAGAAACACACGTCCGGATAGGTGCCACCTTCGGGGCATGCATGCTTTGATTCGCTCAGAGGCTTACAGGCAGCCTGATCAGTCAATCAGGGGAAGTATTCAGCCAGGTACTTCTGTTCGGAAGGAAGAAACGACTTTCTGTGTGATAGCATATGGGAGTTACAAGAACAGCGGAGTAAGTGTGCATGATGGAAGTTGTAGTTTCACAGCAGCTGGAGTGCCCAAGGTTGCTGATCCCTGATCTAGTTGCTAGGAACATTATAGGGAAAGTATAAGGAAAGAATAGGGATATATTATTGAATCCAAAAACCAAGGCAGCACTCCGACTTCAGGTGAAAAGGTGATGACCCAATTTATTTCCCAGGCAACGTTTGGATCATCACCTTTTCACCTGAAGTTGGATTGCTGCCTTGTTTTTTGGATTTATTATATAGTGGAAGAGATGCCTGCCTTCCCTGAGGATTTGCACCCTATTCACGCCGTCTAACTGTGCTGCTGCTTTATCTGTGTGTTGGGGATATATTATTGGTTAGATTTTAGGTTTTAGCAGGGAAAACAGCATAGAGTGAGAGACGGACTGGTCGCTCTGAGCTGTGTGTTGTTTCCTAGTTAAAACAGCTTGCTGGCAACTAAGTTCTACATTACAAACTCATTTTCTTCTGTATGTGGACAGCCAGGCAGCTTTTGTTTTTGAAAATCTCATGTTTCTACAGTTCATAGGCTTATTGCCAGCACCCCAATAGCATACATTCTGCTGAAAACACTGAGAAATTGCCCTTTTTTTCTATCAACGTATTGTATTAATGCAAGATAGCTTTCAGTTATTGCAAAAACTATATTTACTATACCCATTTTAGTGAAAGCATTGTATTACTTCAAGACACAGTGTAACCACAGCAAATGCAAGTGTTAGTGGACGCATTTTACTGCAAAAACTGCATTATTACCATTGTAAATTGTCAACACTAGTATGCAGCGTGTTTGTAAAAAGGGAGGAACATTTCATTGTGCTTCTGTCTTTAAATTACAGAAAAAACACTTGCAATTCTGCTAACATTTATATAGGCTCCATAATAAAATGTCTGGTTAATGGGAGGCAACAAAACCCCACCATACACTATGGAAGATACTCACAAGAGTCTACCTGTTGATGACTTGTGTGACAAGAGTCAGTGTTTGGACGTCCATGAGGAGATGGTTAGGGAAGGTGCGGGACCCCATGCATAACTGTGTTGTTGGCGACAGCAGTGACACTTGTAGCCACCGCAGTGGCAGTAGGGACAGTGGTAGTGACAGTAGCACTCAGGACAAATACAGAGCAGGGAATCAGGAGGAGGGCCAAAGAACCCACAATGACAGGGTGGGCGAAGACTCTGACAATGATTGTGTGTTGGACAGGACCTGGGAGCTGGATCAGGGTGATGAGGAGGAGGTGACATCAGAGGAGGAATATGGTGGCCGTAGAGGTGTCAAAAAGGAGCAGAGGCAACATATGGCCAAAACCTCCCAAAAAACTGCCGGGCCCACATATGCTTCAATTATGGTCAGTAAACCAATGGTTAAACATCATCTGGGCCCTATAAGAGACAATTTTTGTAAGGTTTCTGGTTTCTAATATTACACATGAAACGCCACAGTGTGTTTTTAAACAGTCGGTTAACACCGTCAACCGTGTGTTTACCCATAGCTATTTATGTCAGTGTAACTCTGACATTATTTGTTTTTCCTGTCATTGCATTTAGTAGCTTGAAGGGCATCTGTCAGCAGATTTTTACCTGGCTAAGCTGTTGCATGTTCACTCGGCAGATGTGCTGGTCCCATGTTCATATGTGTCTGCATTGCTGAGAAAAATGAAGTTGAGTTGTCGTTACACCTAGAGGCTCTGCTCTCTGTTCAACTGCCGCACCCTCTCCACTTTAATTGAAAGGGTCAGGCAGTGAACACATCAAATATCTGGTCCAATCAATCCGGTGCAGCAGTTGCAGAGAGAGCTGAGCCTCTAGGTGTAATAGCAATGCCCCCGTTGCTCCTACATTTCCATTTGCATATACGCACACTTTATTTTTCTTATAAATGCAGGCACAAAAAGGGAGAACAACAAGATATAAAAAGTGCTAGGAGACCTCAGAGTTCCATATACCAAATTTTCAGGCCGATTAGCGCATATTTGATTTGGGTAGACTTGATTTGGCCACAAATCAAATAAAAAAATAATAATTCTGTGAATCAAACACAAAAGACATTTCAAGAAGTTCACTCATCTCTAGTATGAGTATACTGTTCAATGTTTGCTTTTTATGTATCATAAAAAATTTAATTTTAGATGTCACCTGGCTTTTCTCTTCCCCTGTGCCATACTATCAGTCCCATGACGCCTCAGCACAGCATAACATGGGCATCTAGAACCAGTGCCATCTGTGCCACCCGGGAGGACAGCGTAATTATCCTCCCCACTTTACATTCCTAAATAAACTAAGAGACCATGTGTATACAGTCAGGGAAGCTAAACTGTCATCTTCATTATAGCTATGTGACAAGGAGATGTCTATTCATCATCGGTAACGTCACAGCATGACAGCATGTCTGGTACAGCCCTTGCAGTTTTGTCATACATAAAGTCTAAGTGACTGATTCCCACAGACTGAAGCAGCAAAATTCTGATGTGTGCTTTATGTAATAATCCGAGATACAGGTTACATGAAAAAGCACAGATAAGTCTATTCACATGATTAGAGCCTACACCACAGGTAAATGTTGGAAGGATCTCCATAGGTATACCTCCGATAGACGTCTGCAATGTTTCTCACTGTATAAGCGTACAGTACAATAACAATTGTATTTCTTCAATAGTCATTGTAAAAAAAACAAAAAAATAGATACCATGTAGTATAGAGTATACCTTTGTATGCTATAGTCACTATTGCAAAAAAGGTCATCATATTCTGGCCTGATAAAACCAAAGGGACATTCTTTTGTTGTTCTCTGTTCGGTGATTTGAGCGTTATTGAAAGGATTAAATTATAGACTCCAATAGGGTCATTTATCATTTGAGGTTGTTTTTGTGTCAGTTTTAAATCTAGCTTTGCGTGCCTACACCACATTTATGAAGTCATGCACCTTATTAATATATCTGGCGTGAGTGCAATGTGGTTTATACCTATATGTGTAAAAGTAGACCAGAGGGTTGCCTGTCGTAGGGTATGGCTTTTTTACGACTTTTGCAAAAATCCTACTTAGTAAATGAGCCATAATCCAGGTCTAATCTCACATTCAGCTCTTAAACATAGACAATGAAATATCGCAAATTTAACCAAATATCGCAGAAAATGTTGCCATGACTTGTGACTTTTTTAGAGCACAAAACCGACGTATCTCATATGTCCCTCCAAATGTTATATAAACATAGGGTATGGGGTGAAACATGGAATTTTGTAGTGGAACATGTGGGAAAGTTTAGTTTTCCTTTAAAGGTATGGTTGGCTTTAGTGTTAAAGGTGTTTATAAACTTTGTTAAAGGGGTTATGCAACCCCTATAATGCCCTCCGAAATGCCCGGGCACCGCATATAGATTATACTTACCCCGCTCCCCGGCACCCGCGTCGCTCCTGATGTCTGCATGGCCGCCGGTGCATCTCCCCGTCATGCGGATCAAAACATCCGGTGACAGAAGTGCTTATCCGAGATCTCAGACAATTCTTACAGTATTATGTACGTATTACTTCTTTTATTGTTTTAAAGCATTCTCTCACCAGTTTTAAAATATTTTAAATGGCTAGACAATCCCTTTAAGAGTATATCACAGATATCTATTAAAGTTCCAAATTATACCAGAATATAGGAAACCTAATAGGGTAATATTCTCATATGTTAATGATAATTTCTGTACCCTAAAAAGCCAATATACTTACATAGTTACATACTTAATGAGGTTGGAAAAAGACAAAAGTCCATCAAGTCCAACCTGTAATCCTGCTATATTGATCCATGGAACAAATCCCTGGATCAATGTCCATCTTCCTTTTAAGGAGTGGTTGAGCCAAAGGGAAAGGGTATGAGGAACAATATTTCTATACATTGTCATAGGCCTCAATGTTATTTTGAATTAAAAAGTCATCTAAACCTTTTTTGAAGCCATCTTCTGTATTTGCTGTGACCAGCTCCTGCAGCAGGCTATTCCACAGGTTCACAGCCCTTACTGTAAACAATGCTTATCGCCTCTTATGACTGAATCTTTTTTTCTCCAGGCGTAGGGAGTGGCCCCTTGCTTTTTGAGGGGGTTAACACAGAATAGCTTCCCTTGATATTTTTTGCGTGGTCCATTTATATATTTGTGCAGATTAATCATGTCCCCCCTTAGATGTCTTTTTTCAACACTAAACAAATTCAGTTTCTTTAATCTTTGCTCATAGCTAAGATCTTCCAGGCCCTTTATGAGTTTAGTTGCTCTCCTCTGTACTTTTTCTAACTCCAGGGCATCCTTTTTTTTTTTGGACTTGTTCCCAGAACTGAACCGAATATTCCATGTGAGGCCATACCAAAGCTTTGTATAGTGGCAATATTACATCCCTGTCCCGAGAGTCCATACTTGGTTTAATACAAGACAAAATTGGCCTTAGAGGCAGCTGACTGGCATTGCATTCTGTTATTTAGTTTATGATCTACTAATACACCCAGATGCTTCTCAACCAGTGACTCTACCAGTTTTACTCCTGCTAGAACATATGCTGCATAGAGATTATTAGCCCCCAATTGCATAACTTTACATTTATCTATATTGAACCTCATTTGCCAAGTGGAGGCCCAAACAGTAAGTTTGTCCAAGTCAGCTTGTAACTTATTAACATCTTCCATAGACTGGACTGTATTACAATGTTTGGTGTCATCTGCAAAAATAGAAATAGTACTATTAATCCCATCCTTTCTATGTCATTATTTAATGTTAAATAATAGAGGACCCAGCACTAGACCTTGGGGTACACCACTTATAACTGGGGACCATTCAGAGTAGGAAGTACATTAAAGATACCAGTACATTAAAGATACGCTAACAGCATACTTACCCATCCAGATTTTGGAGTGTACAGAGAGTATGTACCATAATGGGACAATATTCTAACATGCTAATGTTTAGTATAGGTACCCTGAGAGGAAATTACTCCACAAAATATGTATTTTATAGGAACTGTCTGAATTTTTTTTAAGCATACTGTGGTGAATTTTCAGAAATTTTTCTACAAGCCAGGAATGGTATAAAATAAAACAAAAATCACCAGTATTTGCCTGCTTAATGCCCCCAGCGTTCTAGTGCCTCTGCTCCAGTAGTTCCCTCCTGACAAGTCCTGTGACCACTGCAACAAATCACCAACCTCAGTGGTGATGCTTGCGTGTACTATATATATATAGTATAGGAACCATAATAAGGCAATAACATAATACTCCAATGCAACAGAATGTAGGCACTAGTGTTGAGCGCGAATATTCGAATAGCGAATTTTTATCGTGAATATCGCCATATTCCATATAGTGCTATGTATTCGTTATATCAAATATTCAGCATTTTTTTCCATCTGAACACATGATTCCTCTCTACTTCTTGCTTGTGGGCCAATGAGAAGGAAGCAATGTCAAGTTCACAACAATACTTAGTGCACCAATCAGTAATCTGTAGTCAGACCTGCTAAAATGTGTGTGTTGCCCGTAGTGCGAAAAAATATTCTAATCACTGTCAATTAGCGCAATCGCGAATATATTGGAGCACTTGACTCTATCTGCATATAAAGCTATTGTAATGTTCTGCCGTGCCAACCATTTCCTCAAGTCTCAGGAGAAACTCATGAAACGTTTAGCAGCTTGAAAAATGTAGCCAAAGTGGCCCACGCCGCATTACGCGATTTGTATATTGCCGATTTTTCGCATTCAATAAAATAATCTCGAATTCGCGAATATATGAGGAATATTCTACAAAATATTAGTGAAATATCGCAAATTCGAATATAGCCAATGTCGCTCATCACTAGTAGGCATTGTAATAGGGCTGCTCTGATAATGTAATGAAGCACAGCATCTCATTTGGTGTTTTTCTATGAGCGTTTCACAGGTAAAAGTCAACTCTTGTTCTGAATTCAATGAGTTACAATGTTACATAAAGGAAACATTTCATTCTCCTATGTTCTGTCTATGAATATATATTTATGTGTGTGTGTACTTGATGTTATAAATAGAGTAAACATATAGAAAAAAAAACTATAAAATATTTATATGGCTGGTACTAATTTTAATGCTGTCATCATTGACTCATTGTAGTTCTTTCCTCCCTAAAAAGGATGCATCTCCCTTCCGACCACAGAAAAATGTGAACACTATTCAGCCCTTTCCTGATAAAATGGAATAAAAGGTACAAGAGTCTTCAGAGGAAGTGTGCTCATTTCCATCTGGAAATGTGACTCACTGTGAATTGGCATTTTTACTGCCTGAATCATAGCTGTCGAAGAAGTCAGTTCTTGGACAGTTTTTCTATACCATTAATCACATGAAGGAAATTATTCTCATATGGAGAATATGTAAATAAATAAGAAAGCGTACAGCGTGTCCAAGCGAGCTCCATGTGCATTTTTTTGACATGCGCAATGGGCAATGCTAGTGAAAAGATTATTTTGCTCACAGTTGCACAAGGATTCATATACAGTTCGTTTTGTTACACGTTTTTAAAGGATCACTACAAAATAAACTGATTTGAAAGCCCTTATTATCTCTGGTGAGGACCTACATGAGGACCTTAATGGTTTCAAATTTATTTATGGTATCAATTTTTTTTATTAGTACAGTTTGAATGTGGGATTTGGTATCAGTGATGTGCTAAAAGTACATAAATAATTACAGAGCACAATGCAGTTGGATTAACATAAGACCACTCTATATTTGGTTGTAGTAGTTCTGCAAAAAGCATAAAGCTACACCACTACTACATCAGTAAAAAAAAACACAGTAAAAAGCATAATGCTTCACCATTACTACATCAGGAAAAACACAGCAAAAAGTATAAAGCTTCACCACTACTACATCAGGAAAAACACAGTTAGGCCTCATGCACATGGCCGTGTTCCGCGGCCAAGAGCGGTCCGTGGTAACCCGTCCGGGATTCCTGCTGACAGCAGGAGCGCACGGCGTCATTGGTTGCTATGACGCCGTGCGCTTCATGCCGCTGCTGCTGTACAGTGATACACTCGTATGATCTATACGAGTGTATCACTGTACAGCGGTGGCATGAAGCGCACGGCGTCATAGCAACCAATGACGCCGTGCGCTCCTGCTGTCAGCAGGAATCCCGGACGGGTTACCACGGACCGCTCTTGGCCGCGGAACACGGCCATGTACATGAGGCCTTAAAAGCATAAGGCTGCACCACTACTACATCACAAAAAAAAAACACAGCAAACAATCATAAAGCTACACTACTCCTACGGGTCCATTGACACGTCCGTCAATGTGTCCGCACCCGTTCCGCAATTCTGCGGAATGGGTGCGGACCCATACATTCTCTATAAGGCAGGAATGGATGCGGACAGTCAGTCCGCGGCTCCGTAAAAAAATAGAACATGTCCTATTCTTGTCCTCAATTGCGGACAAGAATAGGCAGTTCTATGGGGGTGCCGGCCGGGTGTATTGCGGATCCGCAATACACTACGGACGTGTGAATGGACTCTACATCAGGAAAAAACACAGCAAAAAGCATAAGGCTTCATCACTACTACATCAGAAAAAACACAGCATACGGTAAAGTATAAATCCGTACCACTACCACAACAGGAAAAAAAACATAGCAAAAAGCATAAAGTTGCCCCACTACTACCTCACTAAAAAGACAGCAAAAAAGTATCAAGCTGCACCACTACTATATCTGCAAAACACAGAAAAAAGCATAAAGCTGCACCACTACTACATCAGTAAAATAACACAGCAAACAGCATATTTCTGCACCACTACTACATTGGGAAAACATAGCAAAAAGCATAAAGCTGCACCACTACTACATTGGAAAAACATAGCAAAGTCCTCAAAAATAAAAATACAGCCAAAAAATGGGATATCTTTAAAAACATCCTAAAATCTCATTGTGAGAGGTACATACCGTATGGGAATAAAAGGTTAAGGAACAAAAAGAAACCAATGTGGATAAACAGAACTGTAAAGAAAGCAATAAATGACAAAAAGAAAGCATATAAAACACTAAAACAGGAGGGTAGCACGGAAGCACTGAAAAACTATAAGGAAAAAAACAGAACATGTAAAAAACAAATAAAAGCGGCCAAACTAGAGACCGAGAGATTAATTGCCAAAGAGAGTAAAACTAACCCTAAAATGTTCTTCAATTATATAAATGTTAAAAAGTATAAATCTGAAGGTGTCGGCCCTTTAAAGAGTAATGAGGGGGGAGTCGCAGAGAGCGACGAGGAGAAAGCAAAGCTGTTAAATATTTTTTTCTCCAATGTATTCACTGAGGAAAATAAACTGATGAAATGCTGAATGCTGAAATAAATTCGCCATTAAAAGTGTCCTGTCTGACCCAGGAAGAAGTACAACAGCGACTTAAAAATATCAAAATAGACAAATCGCCAGGACCGGATGGCATACACCCCCGTATCCTAAGGGAATTAAGTAATGTCATAGCCAGACCCTTATTTCTGATATTTGCGGACTCTGTACTGACAGGGAATGTCCCACAGGATTGGCGCATGGCAAATGTGGTGCCAATATTCAAAAAGGGTCCAAAAACAGAGCCTGGAAACTATAGGCCGGTAAGTTTAACATCTGTTGTGGGTAAACTGTTTGAAGGTTTTCTGAGAGATGCTATGTTAGAGCATCTTAACGGAAATAAGCAAATAACGCCATATCAGCATGGCTTCGTGAGGGATCGGTCATGTCAAACAAATTTAATCAGTTTCTATGAGGAGGTAAGTACTAGACTTGACAGCGGCGAATCAATGGATGTCGTGTATCTGGACTTCTCCAAAGCATTTGACACTGTACCTCATAAAAGGTTAGTATATAAAATGAGAATGCTCGGACTCGGAGAAAACGTCTGTAAGTGGGTAAGTAACTGGCTCAATGATAGAAAACAGAGGGTGGTTATTAACGGTACATACTCAGATTGGGTCACTGTCACTAGTGGAGTACCTCAGGGGTCAGTATTGGGCCCTATTCTCTTCAATATATTTATTAATGATCTTGTAGAAGGCTTGCATAGTAAAATATCAATTTTCGCAGATGACACTAAACTGTGTAAAGTAATTAACACTGAAGAGGACAGTATACTACTACAGAGGGATCTGGATAGATTGGAGGCTTGGGCAGATAAGTGGCAGATGAGGTTTAACACTGACAAATGTAAAGTTATGCACATGGGAAGGAATAATGCAAGTCACCCGTACATACTAAATGGTAAAACACTCGGTAACACTGACATGGAAAAGGATCTAGGAATTTTAATAAACAGCAAACTAAGCTGCAAAAAACAGTGTCAGGCAGCTGCTGCCAAGGCCAATAAGATAATGGGTTGCATCAAAAGGGGCATAGATGCCCGTGATGAGAACATATTCCTACTACTTTACAAATCACTGGTCAGACCACACATGGAGTACTGTGTACAGTTCTGGGCTCCAGTGAACAAGGCAGACATAGCAGAGCTGGAGAGGGTCCAGAGGAGGGCAACTAAAGTAATAACTGGAATGGGGCAACTACAGTACCCTGAAAGATTATCAAAATTAGGGTTATTCACGTTAGAAAAAAGACGACTGAGGGGAGATCTAATTACTATGTATAAATATATCAGGGGTCAGTACAGAGATCTATCCCATCATCTATTTATCCCCAGGACTGTGACTGTGACGAGGGGACATCCTCTGCATCTGGAGGAAAGAAGGTTTGTACACAAACATAGAAAAGGGTTCTTTACGGTAAGAGCAGTGAGACTATGGAACTCTCTGCCTGAGGAGGTGGTGATGGTGAGTACAATAAAGGAATTCAAGAGGGGCCTGGATGTATTTCTGGAGTGTAATAATATTACAGGCTATAGCTACTAGAGAGGGGTCGTTGATCCAGGGAGTTATTCTGATTGCCTGATTGGAGTCGGGAAGGAATTTTTTATTCCCCTAAAGTGAGGAAAATTGGCTTCTACCTCACAGGGTTTTTTTGCCTTCCTCTGGATCAACTTGTAGGATGACAGGCCGAACTGGATGGACAAATGTCTTTTTTCGTCCTTATGTACTATGTTACTATGTTACTACTATATCTGCAAAACACAGAAAAAAGCATAAAGCTGCACCACTACTACATCAGTAAAATAACACAGCAAACAGCATATTTCTGCACCACTACTACATTGGGAAAACATAGCAAAAAGCATAAAGCTGCACCACTACTACATTGGAAAAACATAGCAAATAGCATAAAGCTGCACCACTACTACATCAGTAAAATAACACAGCAAAAAGCATAAAGCTGCACTACTACTACATCAGTAAAATAACACAGCAAAAAGCATATTGCTGCACCACTACTACATTGGAAAAACATAGCAAATAGCATAAAGCTGCACCACTACTACATCAGTAAAATAACACAGCAAAAAGCATATTGCTGCACCACTACTACATTGGGAAAACATAGCAAAAAGTATAAAGCTGCACCACTACTACATCAGGAAAAAAACATTGCATAGAGCTGAACCACCACTACATTGGATAAAACATAGCAAAAAGTATAAAGCTTCACCACTGCTACATCAGGAAAAACACATAAAGCTGCACCACTACTCCTACTAACTTTCAAGTACCACTGCACTACAATCCACAGCAGGTGTCAGTTTTAGCTTACAGTTACCAATCTACAACAACCAGATCAGCGATAACAATAGCAAATGCAGCATCTACATCAGCCAAAACAGTGCAGTGTAATATGTAAATGATCAAGCGATCGCATAGTCAAGTCTCCAAATGGGACTAATAAAAAATAAATGTTTAGGAAAAATGTAAAAGATCAATTGTTTCCCTCTCACAGGGAATTGTTAATATTATGAAATAAAAAAGGTATACCTTTGTATACCTTACTGAGAAATAATTTTTTATCGAAATCTCATAGTGAGCAAATAGACAAAAAAGGCAGAATTGATGTGGTTTTTTTTCATCCCACCTGCCAAAATCTCAACCACTTTGCTTGTTACTTTACAAGGCTGTGCATCTGCTGCACAAAAAACCTCGGCATACCAGGTGTGAACATACTTTAACTGATAATTGAATTTTTGAGTTTATGCATATGAAAAAAAGCTGAAAACTCCAGTAGTTGGAAATTTTCTGCGCTTTTTTTTACCATTTCTATAATATTGATTTATTCATTTTACTCACGTCTATAGTGTCAACATATTCCAAACCGGAGTACCCACACAAACACAGGAAGAATGTACAAACTCCATGCAAATGATGTCTTTGGTCAGATTTGAACCTAAGCGCTGCTAAGTGAATTAATGAATTTACAAAGTGGACTCTTGTCTTTGCACTGCATAGAAAAAACTACCTCGATGTTCTGTGTATATATCAATGTCCTTGTCAACTATATTACATCAGCTCATAAATCTATCTTTATTGGCAGGAAATAGGGGTGCTATCCACGCTGCCCCTTGAGCTGTTCTTGATTTTATAGGTTAAGGAAAAACCCCAGAGTCTATATAATAATGGAAATAGGTAATCCCTCGGCTGGGCTCAAGACAGATTTTGGGGTCAAGTTTTCCAAATAAAGAGTACCTATCAAAGAAGAAAGATAAAAAGGCAAATGAATGTAGTTTCCCGTACTCCAGTAACCCATCCTGGATTTTCACCGTTCATGTTTGGCATGACCAGCAGTGAGTTTCGGATCCACGCCGTACAAGTACGGCACAACAAAGAATCGGTCACTGTGCCTATTCACACTGTAGACGGGCTAAGATGGCTGCTTTTCCAGAAAGCCATCTTAGCTAAGGTCCCAGTAAGGTTTACCATGTTAAATTTTAGCTAGTATTCTACTGTACTGAATTTTTATACAACAGTTTTTGCTTGCATGCAAAAAAAAATTCTGCTATTTCTTTTCTTTTTTTTCTTTCTCCTAAATTTTATTTGAAATTCATTACAGCTCCTTCATATGTGAAATCACTACATACACACCTCAATAACAAATAAAATTAATACACGCGTTACACATATTGAATCACACACGTTACACATCCCAATAAAAATAAAAATGGCCCATTCATCCCAGCTGAGGAGGTATACGCCATCATTGCCCCTGATAATGATACGGCCAGTGAGTGAGAAGAAGATGCCACATTCCTCTACTCCTCTTCCTCCTTCTCATCTACATCATCCAGCGAAAGGACAACAGCTAAGGCAGTCCACCAATGTGATCCCATATGGACACCACTCCTGGAGGATTCTTAGCCTCAAATTCCTGAGCTGAATAGAATTAATTTTTTTCTAAATCTTTTCTTTGACAATTTTGTAAATTTTATGGTGCCCAAACTAATTTATATGCTGAAGAATTTATTGCCCAGAACCCACATTGTCATTTGCTCATATGTGGCATATGGGCCTTGTAAAAAAAAAAGCGACAGATTTTAAACAGCATTGGAATACAGACATTTTGTGCCACTCCCTTTCCTATGGGTTAGTTGGCACCCACATGTATGGAGTGGTCTCAGCGCAGCAGCCCACTCTATACATTCCCTCAGCCACAGTGATGTACAGGTACGTCATTGTGGCTGAAGGGGTTAAAGGGGATGTCTCACTTCAGCAAATGGCATTTATCCTGTAGACATAATTAATATGAAGCACTTACTAATATATTGTGATTGTCCGTGCAACGGGCGCCTCTATATAACTGGCGTCCCAGGTGTAGGAAATGCAGAGTGGTATGTTGCGGCATAAAATGTCTCTTTATGTGTGTCACGGTGCTCCTACCTGGATACAGCTGGTCCCCAGGCTTTGGCTCCGAAGCAATAAATAGGGGGAATAATTGATAAACTACATACCTTGTATGTAGTTTAACAGCAGCTTTACTTGAATAGGCACTCATCAAAACAATCTTCAAGCTCTGTCTTGGTTCCAGCAGGCTTTAGTATTAAACTGGCAGGCTTCTTCAATAACTCTGCTTGCTTTCTCTCTCTCTCTGCTGTACTGATAAGCTGAATAGTAAGCTGCACTTACTCTCTGTAGTCTGACTCTAGGTGATGCCAGGGAACTTTCCTCCTGGCTCTTGAAGCTTCAAACTTTGGCCTCCATGGCGAGCGGAGCTTAAGGTGCTCTGGCTGGCGTGGGCACATCCAGCAGGGGGGGCTAGACTAACTAGAAAC
The DNA here is from genome assembly GCF_905171765.1 of Bufo bufo. Lineage (NCBI taxonomy): Eukaryota > Metazoa > Chordata > Amphibia > Anura > Bufonidae > Bufo > Bufo bufo. The sequence continues at coordinate 185,768,910 of NC_053391.1, read as the reverse complement.
TGGTCCCCACCCTTCCTGCAGGAAGTGGGACTTGCCCATCTCTCTCCGGGGGGGGGGGGGGGGGGGGGGTTTGAATGGAATGGTAAGCTCCATTCTATCTAAGTATAGTTCTGCTGTTTTTTCTGTCACCTGCTGGTGAACCAGGCACATTACATATGAATAGTTACATAACATTAGAAATGCACAGTGCAGTGTATTGGACCTGGGATAAATGTATAAGATGAAATGAGGTTAGACCAATAAAGATAGTAGCAGGGTGCAGAAGTGGTAACACCACTCTGGGGTGTTACATCCGTATTGCTTCCTTTGCTGGCTTGATTCATTTTTCCATTGCATTATGCACTGCTCATATGCCGGTCTATGACCACCCTGTAATCCAGCAGCAGTGGCCATGCTTGCACAGCATAGGAAAAAACACCGGCCTATCTGGTGGCCAGGGATGTGGAACTGCACATAGGCACGCATGTGCAGCAGCTCCTGTCCCGGCCACCTCATATTTGTGTTGCAGCAGTGGCTGTAAACCCTGGAAATAAGCAATGTATAATGCAATGAAGAATGAATCAATCCAGCAAAGGAGGCAATATGGACAATCACAATTCATTAGGAAGTGCAGGGGATTTTTTACCTTTGTATACATGATAAATGCAATTTGCTGACATAAGACAATCCCTTTAAGGTAAAAACTGTCTGTGTTTTGAAGGGGTTAAAGCATGGTGCTTTTCTCCATACAAGCATCCAACTGTAAAGAAGAAGAAAACGGACTACCCAATGAGTCTGACTCACAAAGCACACACATAAGTGAATGCATTCAGGGAGATACTGTTTTCAGCCTGTTTAATGTTTTTTTATACATTTACTTTCATTGACCTCTCACCTACATTAAACATGAATCACCACAATCTATTCATTGCCCGGAATGCTGGCTGCATACATCTATAGTAAGTCACTGAAAATACACAAATGTGTGCTTTCATCTTATAATAATCTCTGCTAACCACATTTGTAACAAATACGGCCACAGGATGCGTTCAATTATGATCATAAGCTACATATCAACAGCTAGTGCCAGTTTTACTCATAGTTTGCTAACGGTAGGGGACATGCTATTTAACGCTTTCAAGTCTACTTAGTATTAGAATGATAACTAAAATTACATTCAGTGCGAGAGCTACAGTACTTGTCTCTTTGTGAAGTGAAATAGAATTAGGATACCATATGTTTTACTCCATAAGACACACCGAACCATAAATTGCATCTAGGATATAGAGGACTTCAGATCAGACACCTATCAGACCCCCAAGCTCCATCAGACCTCACATCAGACACACATTCTTTCTTAGAACTCACATCAGACTCCCATTCCTCCTCAGATCTCAGATCAGACCCCCGTCAGACCCCCATCAGACCTCTATATCAGACCCATATCTTCCCCCCATTCCTCCTCCGACTTCAGATTAGACCACCAAGTTCCATCAGACCTTATCTCAGGCTTCCATTCCTTCCTAGACCTCAGATCAGACCCTCATCAGACCTCTGTATCCTACCCATATCTTCCCCCATTCCTCCTCAGACCTCAGAAGAGATAGATCACCAAGCTCCATCAGACCTCAGATAAGATTTCCATTTTTCTTACTAGACCTCAGATCAGACTCCCATCAGTCCCCCAAGATCCTTCAGACTTCAGATCAGACTCCCATCAGACCTCTGTATCAGACACATATCTTCCCCCTATTCCTCCTCAGACCTCAGATCAGACCACCAAGCTCCATCAGACCTCAGATCAGATTTCCATTCCTTCCTAGACCTCAGATCAGACCCCCATCAGTCCCCCAAGCTCCACCAGACGTCAGAACAGACCCCCATCAGACCTCTTTATCAGACCTCTATCATAACCCCATTCCTCCTTAGACCCCACATCAGACCCCCATCAGACTAGGGCTGGGCAATATTCCGGTATCTACAATCTACAACAGTATTAAGAAATGGCGATATATTGCAGTTTCTTAATTACCACTGTATTTTAGTGACATCATAGAAACGGTCACTCTTAACAATGCTGTCGCTTCTAATACTGGTGTTGTATATGTCAGTCCCGTGTTCACATTTAGTTTGTTCCACAACCTTTCCTCAGAGTCCTGCTTCAACCTGCACTGGCCACCTCAGCTTGGCTCGGCTCATAGCACTGTCTGGATCGTGTCCTGAGCACCCAGCATGGGTACAATAGTGTTGGCCCTATTTAACAAGCTTTTGGTCTGGTTCAAAGCTTTATTCTAGAAGGAGGAGATGGAGCTCACCCGGGTGGGGCTACAGTAATCTGGAAAGACCACCCTTGTCAATATATTGCAGTGAGAGCTGAGAGCTGGGCATAGAGTGGGGTTGGTTAGTGATGAGTAGAATTAACCCTAGTCCTGCTGCTATGATAATGTATTATGGGGGTATACACAGAGGATGGGCCCGGTGTATCCATGTGAATCTTTGGGATGTACTGCAGCCATTTTGTTGTGTACCACACTGATGTGTGATATTAGGCCATAGGTTTGGGTGCTGACTTCACCCCCTGTAATACTTTCTAGAGGAGGATATGATGCCTACACTGACTCATGCATGGGGATTTTACAGTATCTCACAAAAGTGAGTACACCCCGGTGGCGTGCCCAAGGGGGTGGGCGGTCTGCCCCGAGTGCTGGCTTTCAGGGGGGTGCCAGAAGCAATGAGCGCTTCCATCAATACAGATGGAAGCGCTCATTGCTGGAGAGATGACGCCCACATACTGCGGCGGGGCACGGGAGCGCATAGTTCTCTGCCCCGCGGCCTATCACCGCCATAGGTTTCAGGCCTAGTAGGCCTGAGGCCTATGCAGTAGTGAAATCCCGGCCCAGGCATGCATGATTATGTCATCACGTGTGCCTGTGACGGGACGCAGCAGCACAGTGAAGTGTGCGCGCCTTCCTCTCCTCTGCAAGGGCAGGTGAGTATTTAGCTTTTATTTATTTTTTTTGTTTTTATTTTATGTGCCAACTTTGGGGGACGACATGGGGGATGACATGGGGACATGGGGGGACACAGGAGGACATGTGGGGGGAAAATATTATGGTGGGATACTGTGTGGGGGCAAATTATTATGGGAGGGATTACTATGTGGGGCAAATAATTATGGGAGGGATTACTATGTGGGGGCAAATAATTATGGGAGGGATTACTATGTGGGGGGGGCAAATTTCTATACGGGGCAATGTGGGGGAAACTACTGTGTGGGTCAAATTACTATATGGGGCAGTGTGGGGGAAATTACTGTGTGGAGGACAGTGGTGGGGAAAATTACTGTGGGGGAAACTACTGTGTGTGTGAAATTACTGTGGGGGAGCAGTGTGTGGGAAATTACTGTGTGAGGCAAATTACTAAATGGGGGCAGTGTGGGGGAAATTACTGTGTGGGGGCAGTGTTGAGGAAATTACTGTATGGGGCAGTGTGGGGGAAATTACTGTGTGGGGGGGCAAATCATTATGGGGGGATTACTATGGGGGCAGTGCGGGGGAAATTACTATATGGGGGCAGCGTGAGGGATATTGTTATTGGGGAGGCACTGTAAAAAAGTATTTGCCATTGTGTGGTGAAGTGAGAAAATTACAGCCCTTTTTGGTGTATTAGTGGGGGAAAAAAGGGCTTATTAGCAGTTTTGTGGTGAAGTGAGAAAATTACAGACTTTTTTGGGGTGTTTTAATTTCCTTTTTATTTATTTATTTTATTTTTTGGGCATTAGCAATACTGATGGATTACTGACCAAATGCTGACCGAGTGAAGGCAGTTGCTCCACAGACAGGATCCGTTTTTTGGGGGTTATTGTTCTGACGGATCAGAGGAAGGGCAAAATAATTAGTGAGGTCAATACAAACTTACTGCTGATACCCTCTCCACACTGTCAGAGGGGCTCTACTTGTATAAGCGAATAATAGAACAGGTTCTGTATAGTGATAGACGAAAATCGGCCGGGACGGCGATCGAATGTTCATGAAACGCAAGTTCGTGGCGGGCCCCATTCACTTTAATGGCAGGCGAACCTGAAAAACCTTGAGCTCATATTTGCAGCCTCCAAATACTTAGTAGAAGTGCACAAATAGTCCCACAACATGGACAGTGACATTCTAGAGGGGGATCAATTACAAAAATTCAAACCAAAATTATGTGTCTTTTTCAGGGAACATTTTTATGCGTCTTAAAGGGAAATTCTCTGAAATGTGCCCTGTCGGAGCCTAGAAAATTTTTATTTTATGCCACGGAAGTACGGGCCTTAAAAATTAGGCATTCACCTGACATAAAATAAATTCGGATTATTTGGCTTGAGGCACATTATGCGGTCAATGGATAAAAATTTTACTGTAGGTCACTGGACTACAGGCCCCAAACATTAGGCATTTACATGACAGAAGATGTGGCCGGAGGTATATTACACGGTCAATGGATATCAATTTTACTGCAGGCCAGTACAAATACAGGTCAAATACATATGTTTAGAAGAACTAAAAATATAAAATTGGATTAAAAACATGGCTAACAAAATCCTCTTTAAAAAAAAAAACTAATGATAATAGTTGAAATTCGATAACACATGGTCGTCACTGGTGTTGAATTCCTCTGAGGCCCCAACAATTATTCATTCACCGTAAAGAAAAGAACAAGTAAGTATGTGGCTGGAGATAGATTACACGGTCATTGAATATCAATTTTACAGCAGACCAGTGGACTACAGGCCCCAAAATTATGCATTCAGTGGATAGAAAAGAACAAGTAAGTATGTGGTTGGAGGTAGATTACATGGTCATTGGATATCAATTTTACAGCAGGCCAGTGGAATACAGGCCCCAAAAATTATGCATTCACCATAAAGAAAAGAACAAGTAAGTATGTGGCTGGAGGTAGATTACACAGTCATTGGATATCAATTTTACAGCAGGACAGTTGACTACAGGCCACAAAAATTATGCATTCACTGTACAGAAAATAACAAGTTATTATTTGGCTGAAGGTAGATTACACGGTCATTGGATATCAATTTTACAGCAGGCCACTGGACTACAAGCCCCCAAAAATATGCATTTACCGTAAAGAAAAGAACAAGTAAGTATGTGGCTGGAGGTAGATTACACGGTCATTTGATATAAATTTTACAGCAGGCCAGTGGACTAGAAATGTCCCGAACTATTTGCCGGCGAACATAGCTTGTTCGCGTTCGCCGCGGCGGGCGAACATATACGAATTTCTGTCCACCCCCTATACGTCATCATTGAGCAAACTTTGACCCTGTACCTCACAGTCAGCAGACACATTCCAGCCAATCAGCATACCCTCCCTCCCAGACCCTCCCACCTCCTATCAAAAAGCAAGGACAGCATCCATCTTAGATTCATTCTGAAGCTGCAGTGTCACAAATTTGAATAAGTTGTAATCGCAATGCGATTAATAAAAGTTATATTAATCGCATTACGAATTCAAATTAGAGCTGGGTTCCTAATGGTTGTATTGCTAGAATATAACGAAGATTGCGAATATAGTGCTATATTCGTTATATTCGTCAATTCTAGCAATACAACCATTAGGAACTTAGATCTAAGTTGTAATTGCAATGCGATTAATACAGGTTATATTAATCGCATTGCGAATTCAACTTAGAGCTGGGTTCCTAATGGTTATATTGCTAGAATATAATGAAGATTGAGAATATAGTGCTATATTAGTTTTATTCAATTCTAGCAATACAACCATTAGGAACTTAGCTCTAAGTTGAATTCGCAATGCGATTAATGCAGGTTATATTAATCGCATTGCGAATTCAACTTACCACACTCTGCGTCAACTACGTAATTTTCCATGGGAGTTTTGCCATGGATCCCCCTCCGGCATGCCACAGTCCAGGTGTTAGTCCCCTTGAAACAACTTTTCCATCACTATTGTGGCCAGAAAGAGTCCCTGTGGGTTTTAAAATTCGTCTGTCTATTGAGGTCTATGGCGGAAAATTTTATGTTCCCGACATCTCTACAGTGGACTACAGGCCGCAAAAATTATGCATTCAGCGTACATAAAAGAACAAGTATGTGGCTGGAGGTAGATTACACGGTCATTGGATATTAATTTTACAGCAGGCCAATGGACTACAGGCCACAAAAATTATGCATTCAGTGGACAGAAAAGAACAAGTAATTATTTGGCTGGAGGTAGATTACACGGTCATTGGATATCAATTTTACAGCAGGCCAGTGGACTACAGGCCCCAAAAAATATGCATTCACCGTAAAGAAAAGAACAAGTAAGTATGTGGCTGGAGGTAGATTACACGGTCATTAGATATCAATTTTACTGCAGGCCAGTGCATTACAGGCCCCAAAAAATATGCATTCACCGTAAAGAAAAGAACAAGTAAGTATGTGGCTGGAGGTCTATTAGACGGTCAATGGATATCAATTTTACTGAAGGCCAAAACAAATTCAGGTCAAATACATATGTTTAAAAGAACTAAAAATATAAAATTGGATTTAAAACATGGCTAACGAAATCCCTCCTCTTTAAAAAAAAAACTAATGATAATAGGGGGTGATAAATGTTGAAACACGTGGTCATCACAGGTGTTCAATTCCTCCGAGGCCCAAAACATCAGGCATTCACTGGACAGAAAAGGCCTTTTATGCTGCTGTATTTACCTAAGACAGGGACCATTATTTGTTCTGGGTGGTGGCGGATATTTATGGGCTCTCATGAGGAAATTCAATTAAACGTGGTCGACTCGTCACATGTGTTGTATTCCCCCGAGATCCATGCCTCATTAATTTTTAGAAATGTGAGGTAGTCCACACTGTCGTGAGCTAGGCGAGTGCGCTTATCGGTCACGATCCCCCTGCTGCGCTGAACATCCTTTCGGACAGGACATTCGACGAGGCGGAAGCAAAAAGTTCCATGCCAAATTGTCAAGCCTGCACACCCAGTAGTCCAGGGGTTCCTCGCTTCTCAGAGCGTCCACATTGGCCGTTAACCCGATGTAGTCAGACATCTGTCGGTCTAGGCACTCCCTGAGGCTTTCGATGGGTTGGCTGCAAGAATGATCTCATATCCGAAGTCACCAGCACATCTTCAAACCGCCCTCTTTTTGCATGCGCTGTCGGATTGGTACCCGCAACTGTTTCTCTGTGAGTGGAAATTCCTCTTCCAGCGCCCACAAAAGCAGAATGCAGCATTTCTCGAAACAAGGCCTGGAAGTGCTGCATTCTGACAGCCCTCTGTGATGCTGGTAACATGTCCGCCATTTTGTTTTTGTACCGGGGGTCTAAGTACATTGCCACCGAGTACTGGAACTTGCCATTTATGCTTTTTATACGTGGGTCCCTCTTCAAACACTGGAGCATGAAGGCCCCCATTTGCACTAAACTGGAAGTGGTGGAGTGGCCTGGCTCCAGCTCATCGTCCAGGAGAATGTCGTCTTCGGTCTCCTTCCCCCAGCCACGGACAACACCAGGCATCCCAGAAAAGTTTAAAGCATGCTCTTCTTGCTCGTCCTCCGACCCGGCACCATCCTCCTCTGACTCCTCTTCAGACTCCTGTTGACTTGTCTCAGATGGAGTAGCCCCCCATGGGAATTCATCCAGCATTGCGACTTCCTCATCTTCCTGCTCCTGCTCCTCAACGGCTTGATCAATGACACCACTCAATGCACGCTCCAGAAAGAAGGCGTAAGGTACGAGGTCACTGATGGCTCCCTGGCTGCGACTGACCAATTTGGTAATCTCATCAAATGTGGCCACAGAAGTCTGCATGTGTCGCTCATGAGCAGCCACTGGCGCGGTAAAAAAAAAAAAAGCTCCCCAGAATATTTCCTTCCGGGGACCTGCTATTGCGGTGTGCCAATGGCCACAAATTTTCTAAAGGCCTCCGAGTTCACCAGTTTATATGGCAGTAGTTGGCAAGCTAGCAGTTCCGACAAGCCAGCGGTCAGCCATTGGACAAGAGGGTTATCAGGCGTCATCATCTTTTTACGCTCGAACATTTGGGCCACGTAAGCCTGCCTTTTGCCAGATGAACGCGAAGATGGCACGGTGGAAGGTGGAGTGGAGGAGAAATTGGAGGTGAGAGGAGAAGGAGAAGAGGCAGGATGTGGAGCGCCGGGAGTGTGGCTTTGTGGGTTCTGATAGTGTTGCTCTCACTGGGCTTAGTGATGGGAGGCCAGGTGCCTTCTTAAGGCAGTTGTCCCTAGGTGAGTGTTGGGATTACCACGACTTATGCGTTGACAGCACAGGCTGCAGATGGCAGCACTATTGTCAGCACAAAAAATCCCACACTGCAGAGCCATGTGCCGGTGTCCTGGGAGCACCAGATGTGACTGTGCATGGTGGATGGCTCATTCTAGATACAATAGCAGTCTGCTTTTTGCCTCCTGTGCACTGTAAGTTCTGCCTGCTTCTCCTCCTTCTCCTCCCTATCTGCTGCTCCGTCTCTTCCTCTGAACTCCCCTCCTCTTCCTCTCTTGTTGGCAGCTACGTGACGTCCATAGACATATCATCATCGTTCCCTTCACCACCACTGACATTAGAGATCTCAGAGTAGGCAGCAACAGCGGGGACCTCCTTGGGCTGATCTGGGTACTGTCGTCAGACTGCTGGGTGGCGACCGTTGATACCTCCTCTTCCTGATCCGATGCCAGGAATGGCTGCACATCGGTAAGGTCTTGGAATGGGTGGGAAAATAATTCCTCTGACTCGAGCGGAGGGGATATGGTAGTGGTGGTGGTAGTGGTGGTGTCTTTGGGGGTGCACACAGCAGAGAGTGAAGAGGGTGCAGATAGAGAGGATGAGGAGGGTGCAGAAGCGGAAGGCTGAGTAAGCCACTCAAGCAAGTCTGGTGCATCCTTTGACGTAATCTCACGCACCTTCTGCAACTTCCCACTTAGGCTCTGGCCTGGTGCACCTGCCCGACCCCTACCACCCCTGCGGAATGGCCTGCCTCTTCCTCTGCCTGTCTTTTTCAAAATGACCCTGTGACAAAGGTCCCTATAGAAGAGCAGTATTTGTGGAAGAAGGTATATCACACCGCTGCTTCAATCACTTTTTTTGGAAGGGCAACTGGTATATCACATTAGTAGAAATTATTTGTTCCAATAGCGTTTGTCACTCTGTGTAGCTGCGTTAACACAGCAAAACCGCAAACAAATGCTGCACTACCCAAATGCACTATATACAAAGTACATTATTTGTATATAACACCCCTGTTTCAATCACTTTTTTCGGGGGGCAACTGGTAAATCATACCAGTACAAATTATTTTTTCCAATAGTGTTTGTCACTCTCTGTAGCTGAGGTAACGTAGCAAATCCGCAAACAAATGCTGCACTACCCAAATGCACTATATAGAAAGTAAATTATTGGTATATCACACCCCTGCTTCAATCACTTTTTTGGGGGGTGTTGTGCCTTTTCATAGGTATATACATTGATTTCCAATTATTCTAGTCAAGATGGATGTTCATTGCCTTTAAGAGCCATGTTCGACTATAGTTACAATTTTGTATGTCTTGAGTAAGCCAAAGTAAGGTCGCACAAAGGTTTCTACTCTTTAGTGTTATTCTCCTCATGAATGTACCAGTCTGAGAAGAATCCTCCTTGTCTACTTATAAATTTATGACGGGAGATAAAGATAAGCTCTATGCAGCTGGTGATAATTACCTATACAATTAGGCATTTATTAATGAAGCAAAATATATAATATTCATGTATTCATTTAATGAGCCTTAGTTAGTCCTTAGCATAAGACAATCAGTAGGACATATATATATATATATATATATATATAAAACTTTATATTATATTATTATATGTTATGAAGACATGTATCCAGTATATTTCTCATTAGGAGAATATTCGTCTCTAAAAGAGTGTCTGTGAAGATGTGTGTTTTGTAACAATTATTCACATCTTTGGTATGACAGGAGGTACTGTTATCTCTGTGAGAAAACAAGGCCATTAATACTATTATGATCCATAAATCAACAGTGTGAGAAACATTCAGAGAGACACCTAGAGGTCTGTCTCTAATTGCTCCAAGTGTCATAATTAATCCCTATAGCTTTGAATTAAAGCTTATAAGGTCAAATGTATAAAATACGTTTTATTCAGACTTACATAAGTTAACCCTTTATACTATGATGCAAATAGCTTATACAGCAGTGCCACCTAGGTATGAGTAGGTGACATTACAACAGTAACAAAAGTGCATTCTAGGTAAGGTTATGATGTCACAATTTTTATCAATGGTCACGCCCATCCGACAATGATTGGAAAGTTCCAAACTAGGAAGGTGTGTCTAACTGATAAGTTTGTGATCATAAACCACACAGAGGGAGGAGAAAGGAGAAGTTGAGCTCTCTAGAGGGGTCTATCAAGATGAAAGCCATGGTGAGATGCGCTATGATGGACCACCCAACTTTCCTAGGAGCAGAAGTGAGATTCCTACTAGGACTTGGTAAGAAACACAGAAAATGATATTTCATTTTATTAAGACAAATTTGATAGTATGGGTGAAATTATACCATCTAGATTGGCGAATAAATAAATAATTAAATTAATTGATCATCTCCATATTGAGATGTAGTCTTAGGATATTGTGAGGCTTCATTCTACCTGCAGAAGAATCTAGACTCATAATCTAGCAAAGCATTAAATAATTGCTTATATACAGTATATATATTGATAGAACATTCTTCGCCAAGCTAAGTGATGGATTCCCACAGGAAAGACTTGTTTCAAGTCCTTCCCATTTAAGATATGATCTAGCAAGATCCTAGATCCCTGTTATTTGTCTTAATAGTCTTACCAAAGTTATATATGTGAAAATAGTCCAGGATGGGGCGGAAGGATACAATTGTCTCTTCTAAGTTGTATCATTGAATGGATTTGCCCATCTTGAAGTCATGTGATGTGTAGTTGGTTAGGGGAGGGGGGGGGAGAATGTATTTAGCATTCTATAATGATGTCTAGGATTAGACATGCCCATCTTGATATCTTGAGGTTTTCATTGAACACAAGTGATGTATATAACTTATGTTCCTACTTTGATATCCTAACCTAATAATAGCTTGGTTATAATGTGACAAGTTATTTCCACTCACATGTATTGTTAAGCTTGTAATGCTTTATATTAACACTATATATATGCATTTGCATGTATCATTGTGTTTATTTACTTATATATGTTTATAACCTTGTAACCAATAAATCTGTGTATTATTGAATAATGCAGAACTACATGTTTATCATTAACGTCATCTCAAGTCAAAAAGAACTTATTTATCTGAGGAAATAGTCAGACTCAGATGTGAATTGTATCAATCAGGTTGTCTACAGTCGTGGCCAAAAGTTTTGAGAATTACATAAATATTGGAAATTGGAAAAGTTGCTGCTTAACCACTTCCCATCTGGGCCATTTGCCCCCTTCCTGACCAGGCCTAATTTTGCAAAACTGACATATCTCACTTTATGTGGTAATAACTTTGGAACGCCTTTATTTATCCAAGTCATTCAGAGATTGTTTTCTCGTGACACATTGTACTTCATGATAGTCATAAATTTGAGTCAAAATATTTCACCTTTATTTATGAAAAAATCGCAAATTTACCCAAAAATTTGAAAAATTCGCAATTTTCTAAATTTCAATTTCTCTGCTTTTAAAACAGAAAGTAATACCTCATAAAATATTTATTACGTAACATTCCCCATATGTCTACTTTATGTTGGCATCATTTTGGAAATGTCATTTTATTTTTTTAGGACGTTAGAAGGCTTAGAAGTTTAGAAGCAATTCTTCAAATTTTTAAGAAAATTGCCAAAACCCACTTTTTAAGGACCAGTTCAGGTCTGAAGTCACTTTGTGGGGCCTACATAGTGGATACCCCCATAAATGACCCCATTGTAGAAACTACACCCCTCAAGGTATTCAAAACCGATTTTACAAACTTTGTTAACCCTTTATGCGTTCCACAAGAATTAAAGGAAAATGGAGATCAAATTTTAAAATTTCACTTTTTTGGCAGATTTTCCATTTTAATCCATTTTTTTCTTTAACACATTGATGGTTAACAGCCAAACAAAACTCAATATTTATTACCCAGATTCTGCGGTTTACAGAAACACCCCACATGTGGTCATAAACTGCTGTATGGGCACACGGCAGGGCACAGAAGAAAAGGAACTCCACATGGTTTTTAGATGCCATGTCCCATTTGAAGCCCCCTGATGCACCCTTACAGTAGAAACTCCCAAGAAGCGACCCCATTTTGGAAACTAGGGGATAAGGTGCCAGTTTTATTATTACTATTTTTGGGTACATAGGATTTTTTGATCATTCATTATAACACTTTATGGGGCAAGGTGACCAAAAAATTGGTTGTTTTAGCACAGTTTCTATTTATTTATTTATACAGCGTTCATCTGAGGGGTTCAGTCAAGTGACATTTTTATAGAGCAGATTGTTACGGATGTGGTGATACCTAATATGTATACTTTTTCTCATTTATTAAAGTTTTACACAATAATAGCATTTTTGAAACAAAAACATTATGTTTTAATGTGTCCATGTTCTGAGAGCTATAGTTTTTTTTATTTTTTGAGAGATTTTCTTATGTAGGGGCTCATTTTTTGCGGGATGAGGTGATGGTTTTATTGGTACCATTTTGTGGGACATACACGTTTTTGATCACTTGGTGTTGCACCTTTTGTGATGCAAGGTGACAAAAATTGCTTGTTTTGACACAGTTTTTTTTTTTTTTTTTTTTTACGGTGTTCATCTGAGGGGTTAGCTCATGTGATATTTTTATAGAGCTGGTTTTTACGGACGCGGCAATACCAAATATGTCTATTTTATTTTATTTTTTCTATTTTTTGAAAAAAAAAATTATTCCTTACTTGGGGACTTTTTTTTTTTACATGTGAAACTTTTTTTTATTTTATTTTTTCAACCCTTTATTTTTTTTTATTTTATTTTACACTTTTCGTCCCCCATAAGGTCTTACAAGACCTCTGGGGGACATTTACTTCACTTTTTCTTTTTTTTTTTCACTGTTCATTTCTCCTGTAACTGGGGCTGACATAGTAGCCCCAGTTACAGAAGAAATGCACCCCTAGAGAGGCTGTACAGCAGCAATCCAGCGCTGTACAGCCTCAGAGCAGGGCTGATCGAGGTCTCTGAGAGACCTCACACAGCTCCTGCACGCTCCGGTCCCGGCGGTCACATGACCGCCGGGCCGGAACAGAAAGCGCACAGCGCTCGGTGAGCGCTGTGTCTGCAGCGATCGTGAAGGCAGGGACACCTGGGCACTGTCCCTGCCTTCTCTCTGGGTTGCCCTGCTGTCACTGACAGCGGGCAACTCGATCAGCAGCTGAACGATTAGCGTGCAGCTGCGATTTCTGAAAGGACGTTTTAAAACGTGCTTTCAGAAATAGAGGTCCACCCATAGGACGTTTATATCCTATGGGGGGACGGAAAGTGGTTAAGATTTTATAATAGCAATTTGCATATACTCCAGAATGTTATGAAGAGTGATCAGATGAATTGCATAGTCCTTCTTTGCAATGAAAATTAACTTAATCCCAAAAAAAACTTTCCACTGCATTTCATTGCTGTCATTAAAGGACCTGCTGAGATAATTTCAGTAATCGTCTTGTTAACTCAGGTGAGAATGTTGACGAGCACAAGGCTGGAGATCATTATGTCAGGCTGATTGGGTTAAAATAGCAGACTTGACATGTTAAAAGGAGGGTGATGCTTGAAATCATTGTTCTTCCATTGTTAACCATGGTGACCTGCAAAGAAACGCGTGCAGCCATCATTGCGTTGCATAAAAATGGCTTCACAGGCAAGGATATTGTGGCTACTAAGATTGCACCTCAATCAACAATTTATAGGATCATCAAGAACTTCAAGGAAAGAGGTTCAATTCTTGTTAACAAGGCTTCAGGGCGTCCAAGAAAGTCCAGCAAGTGTCAGGATCGTCTCCTAAAGAGGATTCAGCTGCGGGATCGGAGTGCCACCAGTGCAGAGCTTGCTCAGGAATGGCAGCAGGCAGGTGTGAGCGCATCTGCACGCACAGTGAGGCGAAGACTTTTGGAAGATGGCCTGGTGTCAAGAAGGGCAGCAAAGAAGCCACTTCTCTCCAAAAAAAACATCAGGGACAGATTGATCTTCTGCAGAAAGTATGGTGAATGGACTGCTGAGGACTGGGGCAAAGTCATATTCTCTGATGAAGCCTCTTTCCGATTGTTTGGGGCATCTGGAAAAAGGCTTGTCTGGAGAAGAAAAGGTGAGCGCTACCATCAGTCCTGTGTCATGCCAACAGTAAAGCATCCTGAGACCATTCATGTGTGGGGTTGCTTCTCATCCAAGGGAGTGGGCTCACTCACAATTTTGCCCAAAAACACAGCCATGAATAAAGAATGGTACCAAAACACCCTCCAACAGCAACTTCTTCCAACAATCCAACAACAGTTTGGTGAAGAACATTGCATTTTCCAGCACGATGGAGCACCGTGCCATAAGGCAAAAGTGATAACTAAGTGGCTCGGGGACCAAAACGTTGACATTTTGGGTCCATGGCCTGGAAACTCCCCAGATCTTAATCCCATTGAGAACTTGTGGTCAATCCTCAAGAGGCAGGTGGACAAACAAAAACCCACTAACTCTGACAAACTCCAAGAAGTGATTATGAAAGAATGGGTTGCTATCAGGCAGGAATTGGCCCAGAAGTTGATTGAGAGCATGCCCAGTCGAATTGCAGAGGTCCTGAAAAAGAAGGGCCAACACTGCAAATAGTGACTCTTTGCATAAATGTCATGTAATTGTCGATAAAAGCCTTTGAAATGTGTGAAGTGCGTGTAATTATATTTCACTACATCACAGAAACAACTGAGACAAAGATCTAAAAGCAGTTTAGCAGCATACTTTGTGAAAACTAATATTTGTGTCATTCTCAAAACTTTTGGCCACGACTGTACAATTCACCAGATCATGATTTAAAGAATTTATGACAAATTTAATTAAAAAAATTTTTATGGTTCATTATTTTTATGACCATAATTAATAATTCTTAATTGAATTATTACCCCCAGACAGGGGGCAACTGGTATATCACACCAGTAGAAATTATTTTTTCCAATAGCGTTTGTCACTCTGTAGCTGAGGTAACGCAGCAAAACTGCAAACAAATGCTGCACTACCAAAATGCACTATATAGAAAGTATATTATTGGCATATGACACCCCTGCTTCAATCACTTTTTTGGGGGGGCAACTGGTATATCACACCAGTAGAAATTATTTGTTCCAATAGCGTTTGTCACTCTCTGTAGCTGTGGTAACGCAGCAAAACCGCAAACAAATGCTGCACTACCCAAATGCACTATATAGAAAGTATATTATTGGTATCTAACACCCCTGCTTCAATCCCTTTTTTTGAGGGGCAACTGGTATATCACACCTATATAAATTATTTGTTCCAATAGCGTTTGGCACTCTATGTAGCTGCAGTATCGCAGCAGAACTGCACACAACTACTACACAATACAAATGCTCTATAATATATTCTTTCTATGTTAGAAAGTATATTAAAAGTATATTACACCCCTCAGTAAGTCACACCTATCAATAGCACACCTATACCAGGCCTTAAAAGGACTTTTGTGGCCCTATTAGCTAGCGTTTGGTGTCCCTAACAGTCTGTCCCTGCTCCACACAGCAACCTCTCCCTACACTGGCAAAAGACTGAATGTAAAATAGGGCCAGATCGGGTTTATTTATAAGATGGGGGGGTGGTGTCCATGTGCTGAAACGTCTCAATTGGCTGTACTGTACCACCTGATGGATGTGTCATGGGTAAAAGTTCTTCACAATGTAAAAGAATATGGCGCTGGCAGACATCGGCATATGTTCGCCCGTTTGGCGAACCGCGAACAAGCAAAGTTTGACGCGAAATGACCGCCCGGCGAACCGCAAGGCCATCTCTAGTTCTGTAGACATCTATGTGGAATCAGCTGACGATGGTGTAAAAGGAGTGCGCTTCTTCTTGGTGCTAACATCGACCTGTAAGGCTGAGTTCATACTTAGTTATTTGGTCAGTTTTGGAAATGTCATTTTATTTTTTTAGGACGTTAGAAGGCTTAGAAGTTTAGAAGCAATTCTTCAAATTTTTAAGAAAATTGCCAAAACCCACTTTTTAAGGACCAGTTCAGGTCTGAAGTCACTTTGTGGGGCCTACATAGTAATTACCCCCATAAATGACCCCATTGTAGAAACTACACCCCTCAAGGTATTCAAAACCGATTTTACAAACTTTGTTAACCCTTTATGCGTTCCACAAGAATTAAAGGAAAATGGAGATCAAATTTTAAAATTTCACTTTTTTGGCAGATTTTCCATTTTAATCAATTTTTTTCTTTAACACATTGATGGTTAACAGCCAAACAAAACTCAATATTTATTACCAAGATTCTGCGGTTTACAGAAACACCCCACATGTGGTCATAAACTGCTGTATGGGCACACGGCAGGGCGCAGAAGAAAAGGAACTCCACATGGTTTTTAGATGCCATGTCCCATTTGAAGCCCCCTGATGCACCCTTACAGTAGAAACTCCCAAGAAGTGACCACATTTTGGAAACTAGGGGATAAGGTGCCAGTTTTATTATTACTATTTTTGGGTACATAGGATTTTTTGATCATTCATTATAACACTTTATGGGGCAAGGTGACCAAAAAATTGGTTGTTTTAGCACAGTTTCTATTTATTTATTTTTACAGCGTTCATCTGAGGGGTTCAGTCAAGTGACATTTTTATAGAGCAGATTGTTACGGACGTGGCGATACCTAATATGTATACTTTTTCTCATTTATTAAAGTTTTACACAATAATAGCATTTTTGAAACAAAAACATTATGTTTTAATGTGTCCATGTTCTGAGAGCTATAGTTTTTTTATTTTTTGAGAGATTTTCTTATGTAGGGGCTCATTTTTTGCGGGATGAGGTGATGGTTTTATTGGTACCATTTTGTGGGACATACGCGTTTTTGATCACTTGGTGTTGCACCTTTTGTGATGCAAGGTGACAAAAATTGCTTGTTTTGACACAGTTTTTTTTTTTTTTTTTACGGTGTTCATCTGAGGGGTTAGCTCATGTGATATTTTTATAGAGCTGGTTTTTACGGACGCGGCAATACCAAATATGTCTATTTTATTTTATTTTTTCTATTTTTTGAAAAAAAAAATTATTCCTTACTTGGGGACTTTTTTTTTTTACATGTGAAACTTTTTTTTATTTTATTTTTTCAACCCTTTATTTTTTTTTATTTTATTTTACACTTTTCGTCCCCCATAAGGTCATACAAGACCTCTGGGGGACATTTACTTCACTTTTTCTTTTTTTTTTTCACTGTTCATTTCTCCTGTAACTGGGGCTGACATAGTAGCCCCAGTTACAGAAGAAATGCACCCCTAGAGAGGCTGTACAGCAGCAATCCAGCGCTGTACAGCCTCAGAGCAGGGCTGATCGAGGTCTCTGAGAGACCTCACACAGCTCCTGCATGCTCCGGTCCCAGCGGGCCGGAACTCGGTTAGCGCTGTGTATGCAGCGATCCTGAAGGCAGGGACACCTGGGCACTGTCCCTGCCTTCTCTCTGGGTTGCCCTGCTGTCACTGACAGCGGGCAACCCGATCAGCATCTGCACGATTAGCGTGCAGCTGCGATTTCTGAAAGGACGTTTTAAAACGTGCTTTTAGAAATAGAGGTCCACCCATAGGACGTTTATATCCTATGGGCGGACGGAAAGTGGTTAAGATTTTATAATAGCAATTTGCATATACTCCAGAATGTTATGAAGAGTGATCAGATGAATTGCATAGTCCTTCTCTGCCCTGAAAATTAACTTAATCCCCAAAAAAACTTTCCACTGCATTTCATTGCTGTCATTAAAGGACCTGCTGAGATCATTTCAGTAATCGTCTTGTTAACTCAGGTGAGAATGTTGACGAGCACAAGGCTGGAGATCATTATGTCAGGCTGATTGGGTTAAAATGGCAGACTTGACATGTTAAAAGGAGGGTGATGCTTGAAATCATTGTTCTTCCATTGTTAACCATGGTGACCTGCAAAGAAACGCGTGCAGCCATCATTGCGTTGCATAAAAATGGCTTCACAGGCAAGGATATTGTGGCTACTAAGATTGCACCTCAATCAACAATTTATAGGATCATCAAGAACTTCAAGGAAAGAGGTTCAATTCTTGTTAACAAGGCTTCAGGGCGTCATAGAAAGTCCAGCAAGCGCCAGGATCGTCTCCTAAAGAGGATTCAGCTGCGGGATCGGAGTGCCACCAGTGCAGAGCTTGCTCAGGAATGGCAGCAGGCAGGTGTGAGCGCATCTGCACGCACAGTGAGGCGAAGACTTTTGGAAGATGGCCTGGTGTCAAGAAGGGCAGCAAAGAAGCCACTTCTCTCCAAAAAAAACATCAGGGACAGATTGATCTTCTGCAGAAAGTATGGTGAATGGACTGCTGAGGACTGGGGCAAAGTCATATTCTCTGATGAAGCCTCTTTCCGATTGTTTGGGGCATCTGGAAAAAGGCTTGTCTGGAGAAGAAAAGGTGAGCGCTACCATCAGTCCTATGTCATGCCAACAGTAAAGCATCCTGAGACCATTCATGTGTGGGGTTGCTTCTCATCCAAGGGAGTGGGCTCACTCACAATTTTGCCCAAAAACACAGCCATGAATAAAGAATGGTACCAAAACACCTTCCAACAGCAACTTCTTCCAACAATCCAACAACAGTTTGGTGAAGAACAATGCAATTTCCAGCACGATGGAGCACCGTGCCATAAGGCAAAAGTGATAACTAAGTGGCTCGGGGACCAAAACGTTGACATTTTGGGTCCATGGCCTGGAAACTCCCCAGATCTTAATCCCATTGAGAACTTGTGGTCAATCCTCAAGAGGCAGGTGGACAAACAAAAACCCACTAACTCTGACAAACTCCAAGAAGTGATTATGAAAGAATGGATTGCTATCAGTCAAGAATTGGCCCAGAAGTTGATTGAGAGCATGCCCAGTCGAATTGCAGAGGTCCTGAAAAAGAAGGGCCAACACTGCAAATAGTGACTCTTTGCATAAATGTCATGTAATTGTCGATAAAAGCCTTTGAAACGTATGAAGTGCGTGTAATTATATTTCACTACATCACAGAAACAACTGAAACAAAGATCTAAAAGCAGTTTAGCAGCAAACTTTGTGAAAACTAATATTTGTGTCATTCTCAAAACTTTTGGCCACGACTGTACAATTCACCAGATCATGATTTAAAGAATTTATGACAAATTTAATAAAAAAAATTTTTATGGTTCATTATTTTTATGACCATAATTAATAATTCTTAATTGAATTATTACCCCCCCGACAGGGGGCAACTGGTATATCACACCAGTAGAAATTATTTGTTCCAATAGCGTTTGTCACTCTCTGTAGCTGTGGTAACGCAGCAAAACCGCAAACAAATGCTGCACTACCCAAATGCACTATATAGAAAGTATATTATTGGTATCTAACACCCCTGCTTCAATCCCTTTTTTTGAGGGGCAACTGGGATATCACACCAATATAAATTATTTGTTCCAATAGCTTTTACAATCATGAAATTTGGCACACAGGTACATCAGGTGTCCGGGAAGGTTTTAGATCAGGTCTCAGCTCTCTAGGACGTACCGTTCCTGAGATATTCCCAAAAAATGCATTAGCCAATAGAAGCTTGGTCACATGACCCTTGAATATGGCGCTGGCAGACATCGGCATAAGTTCGCCCGTTTGGTGAACCGCGAACAAGCAAAGTTTGACGCGAAATGACCGCCCGGCGAACTGCAAGGCCATCTCTAGTTCTGTAGACATCTATGTGGAATCAGCTGACGATGGTGTAAAAGGAGTGCGCTTCTTCTTGGCGCTAACATTGACCTGTAAGGCTGAGTTCATACTTAGTTATTTGGTCAGTTTTGGCCCCCGTGACTGCCCAAATATGTGTAGTGTGCAGTGATTCTAAGTGCGACGCCTGTCATCTGCATGTCATATGGACTCACAGTAATATTTTACTATTAGAGCAGACTTCCTATGCATGTTATTGCAAGGCACAGTGTTCTACACCACTATAAAGGCTCTCTGCAGCCAAGAAATTGCTGTTTTTTAACGCAATTCGCCCACTAATAAATTCGGATCGAACCAAATTACTTTTAGAAAATTCGAACTGGCCGAATCAAATTTTTTTAAAATTCGCTCATCTCTAGGTGTGAGCACTGAGCGACCCCCCCTACCCCTGTAACCTCTGCAGCAATGCTGGCAGCACTCATACAACCTCTGGATAGGACGCTGAGCACGTGCACTCAACTTCTTTGGTTGACCACGGCGAGGCCTGTTCTGAGTGGATGCTGTCTTGTTAAACCACTGTATGGTTTTGGCTGCTCTGCTGCAGCTCAGTTTCAGGGTGTTGGCAGGCTTCGCATAGCGTCGGCCATCTTTATGTAGTGCAACAATTCTTTTATTTGGATCCTCAGAAAGTTCTTTGCCATAAGGTGCCATGTTGAACTTCCAGTGACCAGTAAAAAGAGTGTGAGGGCGACAACACAAAATTTACCACACCTGCTTCTCATTCACACCTGAGGCCTTGTAACACTAAGGCCCCTTTCACACGGGCGAGTATTCCGCGCGGGTGCAATGCGTGACGTGAACGCAATGCACCCGCACTGAATCCTGACCCATTCATTTCAATGGGGCTGTGTACATGAGCGTTGTTTTTCACGCAGCACTTGTGCGTTGCGTGAAAATCGCAGCAGGTTCTATAGTCTACGTTTTTCACGCAACACAGGCCCCATAGAAATTAATGGGGCTGCGTGAAAATCGCAAGCATCCGCAAGCAAGTCCGGATGCGGTGCGATTTTCACACATGGTTGCTAGGACATGATGTTAGTAAATAGGGATGAGCAACCCCGGACCCCACGTGGTGAGCACGATGATGTCAGCGCAGGTCCTTTTGCAGGTCCTGCAGGAAGAATAAAGAAGACGATACCAGCTGAGCGATCAGTGGATGAGGTAAGTAAATTTTTTTTATTTTTTAACCCCTCAATGGACATTTTAGTTAGCATTCTGTATTAAGAATGCTATTATTTTCTCTTATAACCATGTTAGAAGGGAAAATGATACAGTAAATTGACTTTAATGGGGTTCCGGGTTGCTCATCCCTATTTAATAACATCATGTCCTAGCAACCATGCGTGAAAATCGCACCGCATCCGGACTTGCTTGCGGATGCTATGCGATTTTCACGCAGCCCTAATAATTTCTATGGGGCCTGCGTTGCGTTAACCACCTCCGGACCGCGGTACGCAGCGACGCGTCCTGGAGGTGGTTGATTGATTCCGACTGGACGCGCCGGCGCGTCCTCTCGCGAGATGTGAGATTTCCTGTGAACGCGGGCACACAGGCGCGCGCGCTCACAGGAACGGAAGGTAAGAGAGTGGATCTCCAGCCTGCCAGCGGCAATCGTTCGCTGGCAGGCTGGAGATGTGATTTTTTTAACCCCTAACAGGTATATTAGACGCTGTTATGATAACAGCGTCTAATATACCTGCTACCTGGTCCTCTGGTGGTCCCCTTTGTTTGGATCGACCACCAGAGGACACAGTAATATGTTGCACCAAGCACCACTACACTACACCCCCCCCGTCACTTATTAACCCCTTATTCACCCTTGATCACCCCTGATCACCCCATATAGACTCCCTGATCACCCCCCTGTCATTGATTACCCCCCTGTCATTGATCACACCCCTGTAAAGCTCCATTCAGACGTCCGCATGATTTTTACGGATCCACTGATAGATGGATCGGATCCGCAAAACGCATACGGACGTCTGAATGGAGCCTTACAGGGGCGTGATCAATGACTGTGGTGATCACCCCATATAGACTCCCTGATCACCCCCCTGTCATTGATTACCCCCCTGTCATTGATCAAACCCCTGTAAAGCTCCATTCAGAAGTCCGCATGATTTTTACGGATCCACTGATAGATGGATCGGATCCGCAAAACGCATACGGACGTCTGAATGGAGCCTTACAGGGGCGTGATCAATGACTGTGGTGATCACCCCATATAGACTCTCTGATCACCCCCCTGTCATTGATCACCCCCCTGTCATTGATCACCCCCCTGTAAGGCTCCATTCAGAAATTTTTTTGGCCCAAGTTAGCGGAAATTATATATTTTTTTCTTACAAAGTCTCATATTCCATTAACTTGTGTCAAAAAATAAAATCTCACATAAACTCACCATACCCCTCACGGAATCCAAATGCGTAAAATTTTTTAGACATTTATATTCCAGACTTCTTCTCACGCTTTAGGGCCCCTAGAATGCCAGGGCAGTATAAATACCCCACATGTGACCCCATTTCGGAAAGAAGACACCCCAAGGTATTCCGTGAGGGGCATATTGAGTCCATGAAAGATTGAAATTTTTGTCCCAAGTTAGCGGAAAGGGAGACTTTGTGAGAAAAAAAAAAAATAATCAATTTCTGCTAACTTGTGCCAAAAAAAAAAAATTTCTATGAACTCGCCATGCCCCTCATTGAATACCTTGGGGTGTCTTCTTTCCAAAATGGGGTCACATGTGGGGTATTTATACTGCCCTGGCATTCTAGGGGCCCTAAAGCGTGAGAAGAAGTCTGGGATCCAAATGTCTAAAAATGCACTCATAAAATGAATGTGGGCCCCTTTGCGCATCTAGGCTGCAAAAAAGTGTCACACATGTGGTATCGCCGTACTCAGGAGAAGTTGGGCAATGTGTTTTGGGGTGTCATTTTACATATACCCACGCTGGGTGAGAGAAATATCTTGGTCAAATGCCAACTTTGTATAAAAAAATGGGAAAAGTTGTCTTTTGCCGAGATATTTCTCTCACCCAGCATGAGTATATGTAAAAAGACACCCCAAAACACATTGCCCAACTTCTCCTGAATACGGCGATACCACATGTGTGACACTTTTTTGCAGCCTAGGTGGGCAAAGGGGCCCACATTCCAAAGAGCACCTTTAGGATTTCACAGGTCATTTACCTACTTACCACACATTAGGGCCCCTGGAAAATGCCAGGGCAGTATAACTACCCCACAAGTGACCCCATTTTGGAAAGAAGACACCCCAAGGTATTCCGTGAGGGGCATGGCGAGTTCCTAGAATTTTATATTTTTTGTCACAAGTTAGCGGAAAATGATGATTTTTTTTTTTTTTTCTTACAAAGTCTCATATTCCACTAACTTGTGACAAAAATTTTTAACTTCCATGAACTCACTATGCCCATCACGAAATACCTTGGGGTGTCTTCTTTCCAAAATGGGGTCACTTGTGGGGTAGTTATACTGCCCTGGCATTCTAGGGGCCCAAATGTGTGGTAAGAAGTTTGAAATCAAAATGTGTAAAAAATGACCGGTGAAATCCGAAAGGTGCTCTTTGGAATATGGGCCCCTTTGCCCACCTAGGCAGCAAAAAAGTGTCACACATGTGGTATCTCCGTACTCAGGAGAAGTTGGGGAATGTGTTTTGGGGTGTCATTTTACATATACCCATGCTGGGTGAGAGAAATATCTTGGCAAAAGACAACTTTTCCCATTTTTTTATACAAAGTTGGCATTTGACCAAGATATTTCTCTGACCCAGCATGGGTATATGTAAAATGACACCCCAAAACACATTCCCCAACTTCTCCTGAATACGGAGATACCAGATGTGTGACACTTTTTTGCAGCCTAGGTGGGCAAAGGGGCCCACATTCCAAAGAGCACCTTTCGGATTTCACTGGCCGTTTTTTACAGAATTTGATTTCAAACTCCTTACCACACATTTGGGCCCCTAGAATGCCAGGGCAGTATAACTACCCCACAAGTGACCCCATTTTGGAAAGAAGACACCCCAAGGTATTCCGTGAGGGGCATGGCGAGTTCCTAGAATTTTTTATTTTTTGTCACAAGTTAGTGGAAAATGATGATTTTTTATTTATTTTTTTCTTACAAAGTCTCATATTCCACTAACTTGTGACAAAAAATAAAAACTTCCATGAACTCACTATGCCCATCAGCGAATACCTTGGGGTGTCTTCTTTCCAAAATGGGGTCACTTGTGGGGTAGTTATACTGCCCTGGCATTCTAGGGGCCCAAATGTGTGGTAAGAAGTTTGAAATCAAAATGTGTAAAAAATGACCAGTGAAATCCGAAAGGTGCTCTTTGGAATATGGGCCCCTTTGCCCACCTAGGCTGCAAAAAAGTGTCACACATGTGGTATCTCCGTATTCAGGAGAAGTTGGGGAATGTGTTTTGGGGTGTCATTTTACATATACCCATGCTGGGTCAGAGAAATATCTTGGCAAAAGACAACTTTTCCATTTTTTTTATACAAAGTTGTCTTTTGCCAAGATATTTCTCTCACCCAGCATGGGTATATGTAAAATGACACCCCAAAACACATTCCCCAACTTCTCCTGAATACGGAGATACCAGATGTGTGACACTTTTTTGCAGCCTAGGTGGGCAAAGGGGCCCACATTCCAAAGAGCACCTTTCGGATTTCACCGGCCATTTTTTACAGAATTTGATTTCAAACTCCTTACCACACATTTGGGCCCCTAAAATGCCAGGGCAGTATACCTACCCCACAAGTGACCCCATTTTGGAAAGAAGACACCCCAAGGTATTCGCTGATGAGCATAGTGAGTTCATGGAAGTTTTTATTTTTTTGTCACAAGTTAGTGGATTATGAGACTTTGTAAGAAAAAAAAAAAAAATCATTATTTTCCGCTAACTTGTGACAAAAAATAAAAGATTCTATGAACTCACTATGCCCATCAGCGAATACCTTAGGGTGTCTACTTTCCAAAATGGGGTCATTTGTGGGGTGTTTGTACTGTCTGGGCATTGTAGAACCTCAGGAAACATGACAGGTGCTAAGAAAGTCAGAGCTGCTTCAAACAGCGGAAATTCACATTTTTGTACCATAGTTTGTAAACGCTATAACTTTTACCCAAACCATTTTTTTTTACCCAAACATTTTTTTTTTATCAAAGACATGTAGAACAATAAATTTAGAGCAAAATTTATATATGGATGTCGTTTTTTTTGCAAAATTTTACAACTGAAAGTGAAAAATGTCATTTTTTTGCAAAAAAATCGTTAAATTTTGATTAATAACAAAAAAAGTAAAAATGTCAGCAGCAATGAAATACCACCAAATGAAAGCTCTATTAGTGAGAAGAAAAGGAGGTAAAATTAATTTGGGTGGTAAGTTGCATGACCGAGCAATAAACCATGAAAGTACTGTAGGTCAGAAGTGTAAAAAGTGGCCTGGTCTTTCAGGGTGTTTAAAGGGACTCTGTCACCACTTTCTAACCCCCCCTTTTAAAAGTATTGTTCTCTCCATGGCGCCCTTGTGATTACAAAGGTGTTGTTATAACATAAATTCGCCGTCTCGTTTTGATAAAAATACCTTTTATCTAACCTGTCAATCTTGTGGATAAGGTGCCCAGGGCGTTTCTGAAGGTCTGAAGCTGCCGCCCGCCGCTGCCGCCGTTGGTGCCCAGCTCCTCCCCTGATCCTTTCAGCGCCGCCTGAATGTAAAGTAATCCGCCTCCGGCTCTCGCTCAGTGCCCCCTCCTCCTTTTCAAAGATCCCGCGCGTGCGCACAGGCCTGTGCCTGATGCGCCCGTGCGGACATTTACAATCAGCCTCATTGAGCGAAGTGCGCATGCGCGCACTTCGCTCAACCTCCTCATAAGACGAGCACTGCAGCCAGCCACTCAGAGCCTGCCAAGCGCTGTATGGAGCCGCAGGCTCTGAGTGGCTGGCTGCAGGCTGGCTGCAGTGCTCATCTTATGAGGAGGTTGAGCGAAGTGCGCGCATGCGCACTTCGCTCAATGAGGCTGATTGTAAATGTCCGCACGGGCGCATCAGGCACAGGCCTGTGCGCACGCGCAGGATCTTTGAAAAGGAGGAGGGGGCACTGAGCGAGAGCCGGAGGCGGATTACTTTACATTCAGGCGGCGCTGAAAGGATCAGGGGAGGAGCTGGGCACCAACGGCGGCGGCGGCGGGCGGCAGCTTCAGACCTTCAGAAACGCCCTGGGCACCTTATCCACAAGATTGACAGGTTAGATAAAAGGTATTTTTATCAAAACGAGACGGCGAATTTATGTTATAACAACACCTTTGTAATCACAAGGGCGCCATGGAGAGAACAATACTTTTAAAAGGGGGGGTTAGAAAGTGGTGACAGAGTCCCTTTAAGCTATGGGGGCTGAGGTGGTTAAAAAGGCAGAATATAGAACCTGCTCTAATTTTACGCAATGCATATGTCACGCATGTGGGACATCTATGGTATATTGATAGGTTATGCTATCAATATCAGGTAGGTGTCGGTCCCACCTCTGAGACCTGCTCCTCTCTCCAGAATGGGTCCAGAGCACACATTGCACATACAGTATGCAGTGTCCTCTCTGAAAATGTTTTTTCAAGTTCCTATAGCAGTGAATAAAGGGAAACCAACTCAAGCATAGCTACTCCTCCATTTACCACTATGGTGCTTCTGAAAAAAAGCTGAGCCATCACTATTTTCAAACATCCATAGCGGTGAATGGAAGGTGGCCGCGCATGCATGACTTGCTCTTTTACATTGGGCCCCTCTTCTTGAGAAAGGATCGCAGAGGTGGACCCACACCTATCATTTATCCTATTGATGTGCCATAAATGTCCTACTGCGAATACCCCTTCAATAAACTGATGCAAAAGAAAAGAGATGAAGTTTCCTATAGTAACCATATTTCAGGTCTGATTTTTCAAAGGCCCTTTGTAAATATATAATTGACTAGCAGAAGGACCTGGCTTCGCACGGGTATATTTCATCTATTTGATTTAATGTTTGTGTGTGTCGTTAAAAGATATCGACAGTATCCCCATAACAGTGACCTCTACAGCACCCCGCCCCTTTAACAGTGAACTCCACAGTTCCCCACTCCCTTGACATTGACCTCCTCAGGTGCCCTCCCCCTTAACAGTGACCTCACAGTACCCTGCTGCCTTAACAGTGACCTCTACAGCAGTTGCCTCTTTAATAGTGGCCCCTGCCCCCTTATCAGTGACCTCCACAGTGTCGGCCCCTTTAACAGTGACCTCCACAGCGGCCTGCCCCCTGTACAGTAACATCCACAGTGAACGCCTCTTTAACAGTGACCTCCACAGGGCCTGCGCCTTTAACAGTGACCTCCACAGTGCTCTGCCCCTTTAATGCTAGGGCTACATGACTACATGTGTCACACAACATTTTGTCTCAACATTGTTTATAATGATAGGCTATGGTGTCGCATTGTGACATGTGACATGCTGCGACTGCGACACGACAGTTGCAAAAAATCCATCCGTCGCAGTCGCAGCATGTCACATGTCGCAGTGCAACACAATAGACTGCCATTATAAAAATTGTTGCGCGACATTGGTGCGACATCAACACATGTTGCAGTGTAGTTTGACTTATTGTCGTGTAGCCCTAGCCTAAAGCTGACCTAAAGCACTGAAGAAAAATGGCTGGTTGTTATGGAAACCTGGAGTAAAACAGTGTGTATGTGGAGATTAAGGGCCTGCGAGCTTCTATTGGCTAATAAGGGACATGTGACCGTGTGTATGACAGTTGGGATATGAAGAGAAAGACTTGCAGGCTTGTATTAGCTAATGAAGGTCCGTTTTTGGGAATATCTCAAGAACTATACATCCTAGAGAGCTGTGACCCCCACAAGATTTGTTTCCAGGTAGCAATGGATGTGTATACCAAGTTTAGTTGAAATCAATGGTTGCGTTTTTGAGTGATCGCGGAACATACATACATACATACATACACACACACATATATACATTCTTTTATATATAACAAAGAAGAAGAAGAAGAAGAAGAAGAAAGAAGATAAATGTGTGGACTTTACAATTCAAGGAAATACACCTTCAATCAATAATACTCAGAGATCCACCTTGTCTGAGGATGTGCTGCCCTCTCCCTACCTAAGCTGACCATACACAGTATCTCACAAAAGTTAGTATACCCCATTTGTAAATATTTTATTACTAGCTGAAGGACCCGGCTTCGCTCGGGTATATTTAATCTATTTCATTTAATGTTTGTGTGTTGTTAAAAGATATCAACATTATCCACTATAACAGTAACATCTACAGCACCCTTCCCCCAAAACAATGACCTCCATAGCCCCCCACCACGTAACACTGACCCCCCACAGTGCCCCGTCCCTTAAAATTGGACCTCCACAGCAGCCCACCCCCTTTACTATGACCTTTACAGCAGCCTTCTCGTTTAACAGTGACTTTCACAGCATACCACCCACCTGACAGCGACCTTCACAGGGGCCCGTCCCCTTAACAGTGGCCTTTACTGGATCGGCGGTGTGTCCTTTTGAACAGCTCACTCTAAGACAGCGCCACTGTGCTGTCTGAGTGTGAGCTGCAAGGAGAAAGTCACCCTCCCTCCCACCCCTGCAGCTGACAGAAGTAGATTTTTACCTTCACTTTGTTCAATCCCCGTTGGCTCAGGAGTGGGAGAGGGCGTGGCCTAACCAGATTAGGGGCGTGGCTTAGCGGGACTGGTGTGCTGGGTTTTAAGTCTTTTGAGGGTGGACACATTGTGGCAGGGGCCGTGTCTGGGCTCCTTCCTGCAAGAGTGATGCCCCTCTGGGCACCTTACTGGCTCATTTGCATACTAAATAAACTGGATTTTCAGAGGATAAAAACATCTATTGCTGGAACAAAGGCACATCTAGAAATAAGGTACTAAGTGCTATTAGGCTATGGCTTTACTTCAATAGCAATTATCCTGGTGACAGATTTATTTTAAAGCTCTCCTACAGCAGTGAAGATAAATGGCTGGGTTGTTATGGAAACCTGAAGTAAAACTGTGTATGTGGAGGCTGGAGGACCTGCAAGCTTCTATTGGCTGATAAGGGTCATGTGACCAAGCTTCTATTGGCTAATGCATTTTTTGGGAATATCTCAGGAACGGTACGTCCTAGAGAGCTGAGACCTGATCTAAAACCTTCCCGGACACCTGATGTACCTGTGTGCCAAATTTCATGATTGTAAATGCGACGGTGCGGATTCCTTTAGCGGACATACACACACACTCACACATACACTAAGCTTTATATATTAGATATGTTTTCATGGGACAACATTTAAGATATAACATTTTGATACAATGCAAAGTAGTCAGTGTACAACTTGTGTAACAGTGTAAATTTGGTGTGCCCTCAAAATAACTCAACACACCGTCATTGTCTAAACTGCTGGCAACAAAAGTGAGTACAC
Organism: Bufo bufo; assembly: GCF_905171765.1. NCBI lineage: Eukaryota > Metazoa > Chordata > Amphibia > Anura > Bufonidae > Bufo > Bufo bufo. Next base: position 185,739,453 of record NC_053391.1, on the reverse strand, counting down.
CCCTAATTTAAATGGCCAAAATGTGCCCAATTAGCTATTTTCCCTCCCCAGTGCCATGTGACTCATTAGGCCCCTTGCAATGTCTCCTTGTTGCCTCCAAACTATGGAGGCAACAAGGAGACTGCATCTATTGCTATAGTGCATTATTTTCTGTGACTTCAACAAGGAGACATAACTGTATACTGTATTGGGGCAAGAAGGAGACATTATACTGTATGGGGGCTGCAAAAAGTGATGAACGAACATCGGCCAGGATATAACGAGAACGCACGTTCGCAATCAAATTGACTTTAATGGCCCCATTGACTTTAATGGCAGGCGAACCTGAAAAACCTTCAGGTCATATTTGCAGCCACCAAATACTTACTAGAAGTGCACAAATAGTCCCACAACATGGACAGTGACATACCAGAGGGGGATCATTGGCAAAAATTCCCACAAAAAATATATATTTTAATCAGGGGCCATTTTTATGCGTCTTAAAGGAAAACTATCAAAAATGTGCCCTGCTTTTTACGCCACGGGAGTACAGGCCCCAAAAATTAGGCATTCACCTGACAGAAAAGAACTTAACCTCTTTTTATTCAAAGTGCATACAGTCACAGGATAGTAAAGCATGGTGAAGAGCCATACGCAGATGGCCGCCAATGAATATGCAGAAGCAATAGTCCTGAGACCACAATGACATACGCCTGATAATGCATATGAACAGCTTTAAACAATAGAAAAAAAATGAACATATGGGGATAGGGAGGTAGAGGGAGGTTGGGATTTGGGGGGGGGATGGGGAGGTAGAGGGAGGTTGGGATTGGGGGGGTATGTGGGTAGGGAACGGTGTCTCTTCCACTTCATGTAAATTTACGGAAATACGCCAATGGTTTCCATATCTCGAGAAACCGGGCGTGTGAGCGGGTTTCCCAATGGGCAAGTTCCTCAAATCTATATAGTTGGTCAGTCTTTTCAATCCACATTTGCATATTAGGGGGGGACTCATTCTGCCAAAGGAAAGGGATCAACAGTCGGGCAGCCATAAGGAGCATGGTCGGCAGATTTGACTTAGAGGGGGTGAACGAGTCATTAGGGCACCAGAGTAAGATTAATTTGACATCTAAGCGCACCTGTGAGGAACAGATCTGATTAATCTGCACCTCCAGTTGGTCCCAGAATGAACGAATTTTACTACAATGCCACTATATGTGAGAGAGGGAGCCAGCTTCAATCCTGCACCTCCAGCACTGCTTTGGTCTGTCAGGGTTGAGTATGTGCAGGAATTCCGGCGTCTTATACCATCTCGTGAGTAATTTGTACGAATTTTCCTGGATTTTAATACACCGGTTGAAGCCGTGTGAATGAGAGAAGATGAACGCTCTCTCTGGGTCTGAGTGACTTATTGAAAGCTCTTTTTCCCAAGCGCCTATAAATTGCAGTGCCGGAGGGGCGGCAGAGAGCAACTCCCTGTACAAGGTTGAAAGTGTTTTTTTGGGGGCCTCAGTCGCCTCTAGCTTTTTCTCTAGCCAGGTGGGCGATATAGTCGTGAGGTTTGGTAGTTTGAGAGCAGTGGTATCTTTGCTAAAGGCCATGTTTGAGAGAAAAGAAGTGGTGCTGACCTTGAAGAGGGAGTGTATAGCGGTCCAATCTAGGTCGCCGCTATCCGATGTGATATCACGTAGTGTGACATCTGACCAAACACCTGTCGGTTTGGAGGTGTCGGGATTGACATGTCCCTGTAACAGGTGCAAAGGTAGGTGAGGGCTGGGACATCGGAGGTCTTGGGATTTGTACAATTTCGCCCATTCGACTAACATGCCCTTCCAAAGTGAGGTGTATGAGTTATTAGGAGAGCACGAGCGAATTCCCCAGAGTATAAGGTTTTCTTTATAAGATAGCAGATTACATTCTAGATGGACACAGAGGTTCGGGGGATGACGGTTGATCAAGGAGAGGCATCTACCTAGTAACGAAGCTTTGTAGTAAGTGTAAATATCAGGTAGGCCAAAGCCCCCGAATCTCCTCTCTCTGGTCAGGGTGGAATAGGCTATCCTAGAGGATTTACCTGCCCATAAAAAGAGAGAGATCGAGCGGCGCACTTCCACAAAGAAAGAGTGGGGTAGCCAGATTGGTAGGGTTTGCAATAAATATAGTAGCTTAGGAACTATAAAGGTCTTAAGGTAGTTTTTCCTGCCTATCCAGGAGGTAAAAGGGAGTTTTAAGGACTGCAAGTGTGATCTAATGGACTTGAGTAGGGGGGCGTAATTAAGATCAAAAAGTTCCCTGAGATCCGCCGAGATATGAACTCCCAGGAATGTGATATCTCGGGGGGCCCAGGAAAAGGAAGTGGTGCGTTTAAGAGATTTTACCAAGGAGTTCAGGCAGGTAACATTTAGGGCGAGGGACTTGCAATAGTTAATCTTGAAGTTAGATATCCACCCAAATTCCTCGAAGAGTGCATGCAATTTAGGGAATTAAATTTTGGGGTTGGTAGTTATAATGAGAAGGTCGTCCGCAAATGCTGCGGTGAGATGAATGTGGGAGGCAATTTGGATGCCTTTGATTTCTGGATCCTGTCTGATTTTGCAAAGTAACGTTTCCATGACAATAATGAAAAGTGCCGGGGACAGTGGGCATCCCTGCCTGGTGCCATTGGAGATTGCAAAGGTAGGTGAGAGGGTGCCGTTGACTTTGACTCTGGCAGAGAAGCAAGCGTATAGAGAGAAAATAGCTGTGATGAATTGTTCTGGGAAGCCAAATTTTGACAGGGCCAGCGACATATAATGCCAGCTGACCCTGTCAAAAGCTTTCTCCACGTCAGTGCTGAGCAAAGCCAGCGGCGTGGATGTGTACCGGGCCCAGTTCATAAGGTAGAGAAGGCAGACGGTATTCTCACTGCCCTGTCTGCCAGAGACGAACCCAACTTGTTCCTCATGGATAATATCAGGAAGAATTGTCTGAATCCGTTGGGCCAGGATCTTAGCCCACCACATAACACCACATAAGATCTGTGTTCAAAAGGGATATTGGGCGGTAACTTCCACAGTTTAGTGGGTCTTTGTTTTCTTTGTGAATAATGGTGATGTGTGCTTCAAGCGATTGGGGGGTAAGGGAGCCTCCAGTAAGCAAATGGTTGCATAAGGTCTGGAAGTGGGGCACTAAAATATTCTTGAAAGTTTTGTAATAAGTTATGGAAAAGCCGTCAGGCCCAGGACTTTTTCCGGACGGGATCGAGGAAAGGACTTTAAGAATTTCTGCATCAGGGGCTAGGAGTTGGGAGGATTGCGAGGGAGCTATGTTAGAAAGTTGGAGAGTAGAGAGGAATTTTTTCCGCCGCTGCCGAGAGATCTGCTGGTGATTAGTTAGAGGGGGATGGTAAGTTATAAAAGTCTTTATGAAAAGAGCTAAAAGCTTTCGCTATATCAGGGGTAGTTTTAAGGAGATTACCCATGGTGTATTTAATGGCAGAGATAAAGGAGTCTGCGTATTGTTTCTTTGCTATCGCTGACATGAGTTTGTTTCCCTTGTCGCCGTGTGCGTAGGATCTGAATTTGGAGCAGAAGTGGAGCTTGGCCGAGGTTTTTTTGAGTAGATTCTTAAGTTTCGATCGGCCCTCCGAAAGCTCAGCCGCGCAACTCAGGGCTTGTGATTGTTTGTGGACAAGTTTGAGTGATGCAATCTGGGACAGGAGGGTCGTCACGGCTTGCAAGCATTGTTTTTTGATGTGAGAGCCGAGGGCTATAAGTTTCCCGCGAATCACTGCTTTATGGGCTTCCCAGATGATGGAGGGGGAGGGCGGGATGGGACCTGTAGCATTGTGCTGAAATTTTTTTTTAGAGAGGAGGACAGTTTCGATGCATTGGCTGAATCTAGAATAAGGGTGTAATTGAGTTGCCAATTCCCCTCCTTCCTCGGAAGGACAGTTAAAGAAAGGGACAGAAAAATGGGGGCGTGATCGGAGAGGGTAATATTGCCTATTCTGGCATCTATGAGCAATGGTGTCACGCTGGACAGGATACAAGAAACACAGAAAACAACCAAACCAGTGTCTAGGCAAGAAGCTGGGGATAAAGCTCACCTCCTGACAAATCCCTACCAGCTCTCCCTAGACTTCTATGCAGTGGCGTAGGGATCGCCATAGCAACCATAGCAGTGGCTATGGGGCCCTACGTCCGTACCACATTCATTTTTTTTTTTATATATATATATATTTTTTTATTAACACACACAGACACTACACACAGGCAGCCAGGCAGTGGCGTAACTACCGGGGAAGCAGCTGCTTCGGGGCCCGACAGTTTATTTTCAAGTTAGTTAAATATCGATTCTTGTCCTAATGTTCAGGTTCAGGGCCCCTTCACAGCAGCAGTCTTAATGCTCAGGCCCCCTCGCTTACTCTATTCTAAAGTCTCCTGATGTGTCTGGGATTCAAACCCACAACCTCCAATGTATCAGTGTATCAGAGGCAAAGTATTTACCCTCACAGCCATAAAGGAGGCATTGCAACCAGCACTGCTATATCTCTATATGACAGCTGTCCCAGTACACTCAGCTCTGCTATATCTCTATATATGAGCAGCTGTCATGTGTATAGATGTACACTTAGCCAGCTATAACAGTAGAAGTCTCATATTTTTTCAGTCAGCAGCAAGGCATCTCTTATGGTCTTGTGGTTAGATGCTTTGCGTCTGATACAGAAACTTTTCTGAAATACAAGCACTGACTCCATATATGGACATACAGGGCGGGACACAGGAAGAGGCTGCATCGCATCGCTTACATATGGAGGTAAGGAGAAGTGTTTATTTTTATTTTTTTAATACCCGACTGTTACTGCCATGGGGGGAGCGGGGGGCACTTGATACTGGCACATGGGGGGAGGGGGGTTGACACCTGATACTGGCACCTGGGGGGGGGTTGGCACCTGATACTGGCACATGGGGGGGGAGAGAGGCACCTGATACTGTAGATGGCACTGTTTAGGGGAGGGGGATCTGTGGATGGCACTGTTTAGGGGAGGGGGATCTGTGGATGGCACTGTTTAGGGGAGGGGGATCTGTGGATGGCACTGTTTAGGGGAGAGGATCTGTGGATGGCACTGTTTAGGGGAGGGGGGATCTGTTGATGGCACTGATTAGGGGAGGGGGATCTGTGGATGGCACTGTTTAGGGGAGAGGGATCTGTGGATGGGATGGCACTATTTAGGGGAGGGGGATCTGTGGATGGCACTGTTTAGGGGAGAGGGATCTGTGGATGGCACTATTTAGGGGAGGGGGATCTGTGGATGGCACTATTTAGGGGAGGGGGATCTGTGGATGGCACTGTTTAGGGGAGAGGGATCTGTGGATGGCACTATTTAGGGGAGGGGGATCTGTTGATGGCACTGTTTAGGGGAGGGGGATCTGTGGATGGCACTATTTAGGGTAGGGGGATCTGTGGATGGCACTATTTAGGGGAGGGGGATCTATGGATGGCACTATTTAGGGGAGGGGGATCTGTGGATGGCACTATTTAGGGGAGGGGGATCTGTTGATGGCACTATTTAGGGGAGGGGGATCTGTGGATGGCACTATTTAGGGGAGGGGGATCTGTGGATGGCACGGGGGGGCATACATTTTTTTTGCTATGGGGCCCATGCATTTCTAGCTACGCCCCTGCTTCTATGCCCACGTTCAGACCCTGAAGATGGAAATGAACGTGTCCCCGTGCCTGGGCTGAAGATACCATAAAATCCCTAAGATGGTGAAAGGGGGAAAGAGGCAGCCTGCTCCCTCAGGACACTGGGAGTGGGCGTAATTTAAACTCACACCAATGACCACACCAAGTGCAACTGAAGGGAGGCGGATATAGCTCAACTCCAAAACAAAACAAAAAGGCTACACACGTGCTGCTAACCTGGCAGACCTCTTACATAGCCTGAGCAGGGCATGACAAATGGGGCTTGAGCTGATGAGAGGAAGAGGTAGTCCAGTCTGTGGTAGGAGGATTTAGCATTGGAGTAAAATGTAAAATCCCTACCAGAGGGGTTTAGTGTGCGCCATGTGTCTAAAACCCCTAACTTCCTTAGGGCGAGTTTTAAGCGCCGAAGGTTCGTATGTGTAATGACCGATTTCTTGGTGGAGGAGTCCAATGTAGGGTCTAGAGCAGCAGTTCTCAACCTAGGGGTCGCGACCCCTTTGGGGGTCGATCGGCCCTTTCCGGGGGGTCGCCTGAGGCTTCCTATTGTGGGTCGCCCGCCCAACGGCAGCGGCCCCTTATCCTCGCGCACAGGAAGTGATGTCCTATCACTGCCTGTGCTTGAAGGAGCCTGACGTCTGGACGGGTAAGTCGGGCCGCCTGTCTGCTGAGGTCCGATTTTTTTTGTTAATGACACCGCCGCTGAGCACCACTGCCACCAATGATTTAATTGAGCCTGGCTGAGCCCCTGGCTAATTTTATTTTAATTATTTGGCTGAGCAAGGCTTAATTTATTAGGGGGGACATGAAGCACCGCTGATTTATTTATTTGGGGGACCCTGAGCACTTCTGATTTATTTATTTGGCGGACCCTGAGCACCATTGATTTATTTATTTGGGGGGGGGACCTGATGCACCGCTGATTTATTTATTTGGGGGACCCTGAGCACTTCTGATTTATTTATTTGGGGGACCCTGAGCACCATTGATTTATTTATTTGGGGGAAACCTGATGCACCACTGATTTATTTATTTGGGGGTACCCTGAGCACCGCTGATTTATTTATTTGGGGGAGACCTGAAGCCCCGCTGATTTATTTATTTGGGGGATCCTGAGCACTTCTGATTTATTTATTTCGGGGACCCTGAGCACCATTGATTTATTTATTTGGGGGAAACCTGATGCAAAACTGATTTATTTATTTGGGGGACACTGAGCACTTCTGATTTATTTATTTGGGGGGGACTTGAAGCACCACTGATTTATTTATTTGAGGGGTACCCTGAGCACCACTGATTTATTTTTATTTTTTTGGGGGGGGGGGTACTGTGAGCACCACTGAGTTATTTATTTGAGGGGTACTGTGCGCACCACTGATTTATTTTTTAGGGGGTATTTGTTGTTTATTATTTATTTTAACCACTTCCCGCAACTGTAACGCCGAAAGGCGTCTTCGCGGCGGCTCTCCCAGGCTACGCTGACGCCGATTGGCGTCATCTCGCGTGAGCCGAGATTTCCTGTGAACGCGCGCACACAGGATCGGAAGGTAAGCAAGTGGATCTCCAGCCTGCCAGCGGCGATCGTTCACTGGCAGGCTGGAGATGTGATTTTTTTAACCCCTAACAGGTATATTAGACGCTGTTTTGATAACAGCGTCTAATATACCTGCTACCTGGTCCTCTGGTGGTCCCCTTTGTTTGAATCGACCACCAGAGGACACAGGTAGCTCAGTAAAGTAGCAACAAACACCACTACACTACACTACACCCCCTGTCACTTATTAACCCCTTATTAGCCCCTGATCACCCCATATAGACTCCCTGATCACCCCCTGTCATTGATTACCCCCCTGTCATTGATCACCCCCCTGTAAAGCTCCATTCAGATGTCCGCATGATTTTTACGGATCCACTGATAGATGGATCGGATCCGCAAAACGCATACGGACGTCTGAATGGAGCCTTACAGGGGCGTGATCAATGACTGTGGTGATCACCCCATATAGACTCCCTGATCACCCCCCTGTCATTGATTACCCCCCTGTCATTGATCACCCCCCTGTAAAGCTCCATTCAGACGTCCGCATGATTTTTACGGATCCACTGATAGATGGATCGGATCCGCAAAACGCATACGGACGTCTGAATGGAGCCTTACAGGGGCGTGATCAATGACTGTGGTGATCACCCCATATAGACTCACTGATCACCCCCTGTCATTGATTACCCCCCTGTCATTGATCACCCCCCTGTAAAGCTCCATTCAGACGTCCGCATGATTTTTACGGATCCACTGATAGATGGATCGGATCCGCAAAACGCATACGGACGTCTGAATGGAGCCTTACAGGGGCGTGATCAATGACTGTGGTGATCACCCCATATAGACTCCCTGATCACCCCCCTGTCATTGATTACCCCCCTGTCATTGATCACCCCCCTGTAAAGCTCCATTCAGACGTCCGCATGATTTTTAGGGATCCACTGATAGATGGATCGGATCTGCAAAACACATACAGGGGTCTCCCTGGAGCCTTCCAAGGGGGGTGATCACCCCATATAGACTTCCTGATCACCCCCCTGTCATTGATCACCCCCCCCTGTCATTGATCACCCCCCCTGTCAGGCTGCATTCAGATGTCCGTATGATTTTTACGGATCCACGGATACATGGATCGGATCCGCAAAACACATACGGACATCTGAATGGAGCCTTATAGGGGGGTGATCAATGACAGGGGGGTGATCACCCCATATAGACTCCCTGATCACCCCCCTGTCATTGATCACCCCCCTGTCATTGATCACCCCCCTGTCATTGATCACCCCTCTGTAAGGCTCCATTCAGACATTTTTTTGGCCCAAGTTAGCGGAAATTATTATTTTTTTCTTACAAAGTCTCATATTCCACTAACTTGTGTCAAAAAATTAAATCTCACATGAACTCACCATACCCCTCACGGAATCCAAATGCGTAAAAATTTTTAGACATTTATATTCCAGACTTCTTCTCACGCTTTAGGGCCCCTAGAATGCCAGGACAGTATAAATACCCCACATGTGACCCCATTTCGGAAAGAAGACACGTGAGAAGAAGTCTGGGATCCAAATGTCTAAAAATGCCCTCATAAAAGGAATGTGGGCCCCTTTTCACATCTAGGCTGCAAAAAAGTGTCACACATCTGGTATCGCCGTACTCAGGAGAAGTTGGGCAATGTGTTTTGGGGTGTCATTTTACATATACCCATGCTGGGTGAGATAAATATCTTGGTCAAATTGCAACTTTGTATAAAAAAAATGGGAAAAGTTGTCTTTTGCCGAGATATTTCTCTCACCCAGCATGAGTATATGTAAAAAGACACCCCAAAACACATTGCCCAACTTCTCCTGAATACGGCGATACCACATGTGTGACACTTTTTTGCAGCCTAGGTGGGCAAAGGGGCCCACATTCCAAAGAGCACCTTTAGGATTTCACAGGTCATTTACCTACTTACCACACATTTGGGCCCCTGGAAAATGCCAGGGCAGTATAACTACCCCACAAGTGACCCCATTTTGGAAAGAAGACACCCCAAGGTATTCCATGAGGGGCATGGCGAGTTCCTAGAATTTTATATTTTTTGTCACAAGTTAGCGGAAAATGATGATTTTTTATTTATTTTTTTTTCCTTACAAAGTCTCATATTCCACTAACTTGTGACAAAAAATAAAAACTTCCATGAACTCACTATGCCCATCACAAAATACCTTGGGGTGTCTTCTTTCCAAAATGGGGTCACTTGTGGGGTAGTTATACTGCCCTGGCATTTTAGGGGCCGAATGCGTGAGAAGTGGTTTGAAATCAAAATCTGTAAAAAATGGCAGGTGAAATCCGAAAGGTGCTCTTTGGAATGTGGGCCCCTTTGCGCACCTAGGCTGCAAAAAAGTGTCACACATGTGGTATCTCCGTATTCCGGAGAAGTTGGTGAATGTGTTTTGGGGTGTCATTTTACATATACCCATGCTGGGTGAGAGAAATATCTTGGCAAAAGACAACTTTTCCCATTTTTTTTATACAAAGTTGGCATTTGACCAAGATATTTATCTCACCCAGCATGGGTATATGTAAAATGACACCCCAAAACACATTCCCCAACTTCTCCTGAATACGGAGATACCACATGTGTGACACTTTTTTGCAGCCTAGGTGGGCAAAGGGAACCACATTCCAAAGAGCACCTTTCGGATTTCACTGGCCATTTTTTACAGAATTTGATTTCAAACTCCTTACCACACATTTGGGCCCCTAGAATGCCAGGGCAGTATAACTACCTCACAAGTGACCCCATTTTGGAAAGAAGACACCCCAAGGTATTCCGTGAGGGGCATGGCGAGTTCCTAGAATTTTTTATTTTTTGTCACAATTTAGTGGAAAATGATGATTTTTTATTTTTATTTTTTCCTTACAAAGTCTCATATTCCACTAACTTGTGACAAAAAATAAAAACTTCCATGAACTCACAATGCCCATCAGCGAATACCTTGGGGTGTCTTCTTTCCAAAATGGGGTCACTTGTGGGGTAGGTATACTGCCCTGGCATTCTAGGGGCCCAAATGTGTGGTAAGGAGTTTGAAATCAAATTCTGTAAAAAATGGCCAGTGAAATCCGAAAGGTGCTCTTTGGAATATACCCATGCTGGGTGAGAGAAATATCTTGGCAAAAGACAACTTTTCCCATTTTTTTATACAAAGTTGGCATTTGACCAAGATATTTATCTCACCCAGCATGGGTATATGTAAAATGACACCCCAAAACACATTGCCCAACTTCTCTTGAGTACAGCGATACCACATGTGTGACACTTTTTTGCAGCCTAGGTGGGCAAAGGGGCCCACATTCCAAAGAGCACCTTTCAGATTTCACAGGTCATTTACCTACTTACCACACATTAGGGCCCCTGGAAAATGCCAGGGCAGTATAACTACCCCACAAGTGACCCCATTTTGGAAAGAAGACACCCCAAGGTATTCCGTGAGGGGCATGGCGAGTTCCTAGAATTTTATATTTTTTGTCACAAGTATTTATCTCACCCAGCATGGGTATATGTAAAATGACACCCCAAAACACATTCCCCAACTTCTCCTGAGTACGGCGATACCACATGTGTGGCACTTTTTTGCAGCCTAGGTGGGCAAAGGGGCCCACATTCCAAAGAGCAATAAAAAGTTCTATGAACTCACTATGCCCATCAGCGAATACCTTAGGGTGTCTACTTTCCGAAATGGGGTCATTTGTGGGGTGCTTGTACTGTCTGGCCATTGTAGAACCTCAGGAAACATGACAGGTGCTCAGAAAGTCAGCCAAACCATTTTTTTTTTACCCAAACATTTTTTTTTTATCAAAGACATGTAGAACAATAAATTTAGAGAAAAATTTATATATGGATGTCGTTTTTTTTGCAAAATTTTGCAACTGAAAGTGAAAAATGTCATTTTTTTGCAAAAAAATTGTTACATTTTGATTAATAACAAAAAAAGTAAAAATGTCACCCGCAATGAAATACCACCAAATGAAAGCTCTATTAGTGAGAAGAAAAGGAGGTAAAATTAATTTGGGTGGTAAGTTGCATGACCGAGCAATAAACCGCTAAAGTTGTGAAGTGCCGATTTGTAAAAAGGGCCTGGTCACTAGGGGGGTATAAACCTGTGGTCCTTAAGTGGTTAAAGTTATTTATTTGGTTTACAAATATTTTGTATTTATGCTAAAGTTCTGTGGTTATGAATGAATACTTGTGTATTTGAATTAACATTTGGTGTATTGGTGTATGTGCGTGTTTTTGGTGGGTCATCATAACAGTAGCAAAATTAGTTATGATGTAGCAAGGAAAAAGATGTAATGGTTGGGGGTCACCACAACATGAGGAACTGTATTAAGGGGTCACGGCTTTAGAAAGGTTGAGAACCACTGGTCTAGAGCAACATTAAAATCACCACCTAAGATAACAATTCCTTCCTTAAAGGAGGATAGTAAAGTGAGGGTCTGAACCAGCCATGCAACCTGTCCCCTATTAGGTGCGTATAGGTTAGCTAGGGTAACTGGTGTGTCCGCAATAGTGCCCTTCACAAACAAATATCTACCCTCGGAGTCAGAGGAGGAGGCAGAAAGTTTAAATGGTAGTTGTTTGTGAATGGCTATACTGACACCCCTGCTAACAGAGCTATATGTGCTATGGAACCATTGGGAGAATTTCTTAGGGGGGAGGTTAGGTATCTTACCTGACCGGAAGTGGATCTCTTGGAAAAAAGTGACGGACACTTTATCTTTTTTAAGAAGGAATAATACCTGGGATCTCTTGCATGGCTCGTTCAAGCCTCTGACATTGAGGGAAGAGACTATGATGGAAGCCATTTTAGGATAAGAGCGGAAAGGTTTGCGTGTAGTTGCCATATGATCTGGGAGAGCGTGTAAAATGAGGGAACAGACACAAAAGTGGTAAGGCAGGTTAGGTCAGATGGAAGAGAACACCTGTAATCATAGGGAGGGAAAAGGAAAATAACATGGTGCAACCAAAACAGTAAGATATGAACTGGTAGCTCCACAAAGCGCCTGACGTTTGGGGGATCCTTTCTCATTACGGCATGCGGCCGGGATCCATCAGGTGGGGGGTCCTGTAGAGCATGTGAGGGCCTTAGGAAGACCATCAGGGGTAAAGGGGGATGAACTGATAAGAACACTGGCATAACCCCAGCGTCTGGGGTGGGTGGGTAGCAACAAACCAGAGCACCAGGTACATATTCTAGCTATAACGTAAAGCTAAGAGTACCAGCGTAGGGTCAGCTGCGGTCGTAGGTATGAGGTTCGAAAAACAGCAGAACTCACGAGGCAGAACTCAAACAGAGGGATCCATACAAGTGCTGAAGAGTCTCAGCGATGTGGGAGGGGTCCCGATTTCGCAGGCGGTTGGCGGCTTCGTCTAGGCTTGTCGGCCGCTCCGGAATAGACATGCTGCCACGGGTCTCCTCGGTGTAGCACAGGTAGAGGGTCACCTAGGTCGGCTGGCATCCAGGAGGGGATATCCACGGGGGAGATTCCCAGGGGTCCCCAAGCGGCTTTTAAGTCCGAGGGAGTGCGAATAGTGATCTGCCTTCCGTTTTTCATAATGGCAAGTCCAAACGGATATAGCCACCTAAACGGGATGGCCGAGGTCTTAAGAGACTCCAGGAGCGGGCGAAGCATACAGCGTTTAGCCAATGTGGAAGGAGCCAAGTCCTGGAAGAATAGGATGGGCCTGCCGTCATACTCTAGGCGATCTGCTTCTCTGGCCGCTTGCAACAGGGCCGCTGTATCTACATAGCTGAGGAGGCCACACATCCCTTGGGGTCTCAGATGCCTTAGGTTTAGGCCGCAGAGCACGGTGGATGCGTTCAATTACGATTTTCTCAGCTCTTTCAGGTCCCAAAAGAGTCGCAAATATTTTGTTCGCGATTTTTTCCAATGCTTCCGATGCAAATGATTCTGGTAATTTTCGGATTCAAATATTTTTTCGGCGTCTGTGATTTTCCTGATCTTCGATTCGAAGAAGCGCCTCGTTGATCAGTACCTTGTGCAATTGTAGGGCCTCACTCAACTTTTCGGTGTGCGCAAAAGTCGCATCCTGCAAAGTTTCCAGCGCTTGCACCCGGTGTCCCAGGCCACGGAGGTCTTCTTCAATATCGGTCAGGTCTTGCTTGAGAGGGGCCAAGGCAGAGTCCAGAACCTCTTGAAGAACTGCTTTGGAAATAATCGTACTGCGCTTACGAGTTTTATAATCCGAAGCGTCAGATGCACTTCCCGCCTCCGAATATTCTTCAGCTTCAGAATGAAGAGTTGCGCTCGGCGCCATCTTGGGGTTCTCGGCAGATCTAGCCTTGGGCTGTTTTCTCAGGAATTGCTCCATGTCAGGCTGCTTGGAGCGGACCGGAGTCGGTTCTGTCGTGTCCTTGGAGCGATCTTTCCCCACTTTGCCCATTAGTGCGGTTAAAAGGTGCGTTTTAAGGGGTTATAGAGCCAGTTAGGACGAGGAGCTCAGTGACATGCAGCCAGTCAGCTTAGTGGCCAAGCTCCGCCCCCTGACAGAAAATAACTTGTGATGATGTGGCTGGAGGTACACTAGGCGGTCACTGGATACAAATTTTACTGTCAGCCAGTACAGGCTTCAAAAATTAGGCATTCACCTGACAGAAAAGAACTTGTGATGATATGGCTGGAGGTACATTAGGCGGTCACTGGATACAAATTTTACAGTAGGCCAGTACAGGCCCCAAAAATTAGGCATTCACCTGACAGAAAAGAACTTGTAATGATGTGGCTAGAGGTACATTAGGCGATCACTAGTGTAGGAAGGCGCAAGGGGCCATCATTGATGGAAGGTATGTGTCACCGAGATTCCTGGCCTCGGTGAGGTAAGAGCCAGTAGTTTTAAGTGTCAGCGGCAGCTAGTGCTGACTGACACTGTTTGTTGTTAGTATGGCTGTAAAGCCGATCCGGGCCGGCTCTTACTGGGAGTAGCCAAAGTGCCTGGTGGGTGGCTTCTCTCCACGCTCCAGGCCGGGTCTTTTTTGGCCTATATAAAACCCAGCCAGCAGTCTCAGCTGGGTGTGGTTTATCTTCCATCTGAAAGAGAAGCTGGGGAGTCTCTGTGTTTTGGGACCTGTGAATTTGTGCCATGCTAAAGGGCTGAGAGCCGCATGCTGGGAAACAAATGCAGTGAGGCAGGCCTGAAGGCCGAAACGTTTTTTTGTTTGGCCCGGGCACAAGTGCATGTCCTATATTAAGCTGGCAAAGTTGCGACCCATGCCCCTGGATAAAATGAAGGCGGTTGCGAAAGCCCTAGTGGAGGCTAACTTGCAGCAGCGGGAGGCTAACTTGCAGCAGCAGGAAACTAACCAGCTGCTATTACAACATTGAATGGCGTTGCAAGAGGCCGGAGCGTCCCAAAACGTCCACGATGCCCATAAAGCTGTCCGCGATCCCTAAGATGTCCCCCTCGGATGATGTCAAGACCTATCTGGCGATGTTCGAAAAGGTGGCCGTGAGGGAGAAATTACTTCAAGACCAGTGGGCTGAGGTCGTCGCTCCGCTCCTGGCGTCTGGACCCCAGCAAGTATTTTTCTATCTCCCTGATGACCAAGCGGCCGACTACCCGACCGTAAAAGGTGAGATCCTGGCAAGACTGGGGGTGAATGTATTGGTCCTGGCCCAACGGGTGTAACAGTGGGAATTTAACCCGGCTGAACCTGCCAGACCACAGTTTTATGATCTGCTACATCGGTTGCAAAAATGGCTGCAGCCTGACATACTGACTCCCACTGCTATGCTGGACTGTCTGTTGGTGGATGTATTCTGTAGGGCTTTGCCGTACCCTCTCCAGCACTGGATCGGCCAGGTGTCTCCTGGTAATGCCTTAGAAATGGTCGACCTGGTGGAGAGCTACGAGGCCACCAGAAATCTGCAGGGGGGTTATTTTGGGAGAGTGACAGTCAATTCCCGTAAATCCCCACTCCAGACCCAGCCCCGGTGGTTTGCTGGCGGTGTCACAAGCCTGGAAATATAAGGGCCGACTGTCCCCATCGGGGTGAACCCATGGATACCAACTATGGCTACCACCACTCATTGTATGCCAGGAAGCTGTGTGCCACAGGTACCTCTGAGACTGTAGACAATAGCCACCTGTGCAAGGTGGAAGTGGGGGACACTCTGACGGTGACACTGCTGGATTCAGGGAGCCTGGTGTCCCTGGTAAGAGCTGCCCTGGTGCGGCCGTCGAGTATACTGGCCAAAGGGTCGGCGTTGTGTGCATTCTTGGGGACTTAAAGTACTATCCCACCGCCCTGGTCTCTATATCAACGGTGGCCGGCAGGTGGATTCATGAGGTGGCTGTCACCACAAAATTACCGTATGAACTAATAATTGGGAGAGACTCCCCTGGTTTACTGGCACTATGGCCAGACACGAAAGTTACCGATACCCGTGAGACAGATGTGACCCTCCCTAGCAGGTGGCCTGGCTTAGGGGGAAGACCAGAATCCTGAGAACCTGAGTCCGAAGGGCCAGCGGTAGGGATGACTGCCACTTCGGTGGAAGAGGGGGAGACAACCCCGCTAAGTGTGATGGTGGGAGACATGGAAGACTTGCCGCCAGGTCCAGAGCTAGCCGACCTCAATGTCTCCGGGGATAATTTTGGTACTGCACAACATCGGGACCCAACCCTATCCCGAGCCTGGGAAAATGTATTAATAATAGATGGGGAACCACAACAAATGGGGGCAGAGTCTGTGTTTCCCCATTTTGTGGTTCATCAAGAGATGTTGTATCGAGTAAACCTGCTGCAAGGTGAATCCATTGAACAGTTGGTGGTGCCGCAGGCTTATCGCAAACTCGTGTTAGAGTTAGCCCACCAGCATGTTCTTGGGGGCCATATGGGAATGCAAAAAACGCAGGAACGGATTCTACAGCGGTTTTACTGACCCAGTGTGTTCAGAGAGGTAGAAGAATATTGTAAGTCTTGCCCAACCTGACAGATAACAAGCCCCCAGCCACATTTCCGTAGTCCCCTGGTACCCCTCCCGATTATCAAGGTCCCGTTCGAGCGAATCGCTATGGATCTCGTAGGCCCGGTACCGAAGTCTGCTAGAGGACACCAACACATCTTGGTTGTCCTCGACTACGCCACTCGGTACCCCGAGGCGGTGCCACTGCGGCATACATCAGCCAAACTTATAGCTAAGGAGTTAATGGAGATGTTTTCTCGCGTGGGTCTACCTAAGGAGGTTCTGACTGACCAAGGGACCCCATTTATGTTCAAGGTCATGAGGGAACTCTGTAAGTTGCTCCACATGAAACAGCTACAGATGTCCGTGTATCATCCACAAACGGATGGCCTGGTAGAGAGGTTTACATAGTAACATAGTATATGAGGCCGAAAAAAGACATTTGTCCATCCTGTTCGGCCTGTTATCCTGCAAGTTGATCAAGAGGAAGGCAAAAAAAAAATAATGTGAGATACAAGCCAATTTTCCCCACTTAAGGGGGAAAAAATTCCTTCCTGACTCCAATCAGGCAATCAGAATAACTCCCTGGATCAATGACCCCTCTCTAGTAGCTATAGCCTGTAATATTATTACACTCCAGAAATTCATCCAAGCCCCTATTGAATTATTTTATTGTACTCACCTTCACCACCTCCTCAGGCAGAGAGTTCCATAGTCTCACTGCTCTTACCGTAAAGAATCCTTTTCTATGTTTGTGTACAAACCTGCTTTCCTCCAGATGCAGAGGATGTCCCCTCGTCATAGTCACAGTCCTGGGGATAAATAGATGATGGGAGAGATCTCTGTACTCTCCCCTGATATATTTATACATAGCAATTAGATCTCCCCTCAGCCGTCTTTTTTCTAAAGTGAATAACCCTAATGTTGATAATCTTTCAGGGTACTGTAGTTGCCCCATTTCAGTTATTACTTTAGTTGCCCTCCTCTGAACCCTCTCCAGCTCTGCTATGTCTGCCTTGTTCACAGGAGCCCAGAACTGTACACAGTACTTAATCAAACATTAAAAAATATGATAAAAAGAGTGATCTGTAAGGATGGGAGGGACTGGGACCTTCTTCTGCCCTATCTCATGTTCGCAGTGCGAGAGGTGCCCCTCTACTGGGTTCTCGCCCTTCGAACTGCTTTACGGCAGACACCCTCGCGGACTGTTGGACGTGGCCAAAGAGGCGTGGGAACAACAACCCACACCGCACAGAAGTGTTGTTGAGTATGTCACCCAGATGCAAGGATGGATGGAAACAGTTTTACCTCTGGTTAGGGAGCATATGGAGGCAGCGCAGCGAGCCCAGAGTAGGATCTATAATCGGCAGGCTCGGGTCCGGATCTTTAATCTTTTTTTTTTTTAAATACACCCCTTAAGGTATTCAAAACTGATTTTACAAACATTGTTAACCCTTTAGGTGTTCCACAAGAATTAATGGAAAATGGAGATGAAATTTCAGAATTTAACTTATTTGGCAGATTTTAATCATTTTTTTTCTGCTAACAAAGCAAGGGTTAACAGCCAAACAAAACTCAATATTTATTGCCCTGATTCTGTAGTTTACAGAAATACCCCATATGTGGTTGTAAACTGCTGTACAGGCAGACCATTGATTTCTTCTGTAACTGGGACTGACATAGTATCCCCAGTTACAGGTGAAATACACCCCCCAGAGAGGCTGTACAGCATAATACTACGCTGTACAGCCTCAGTGCAGGGCTGATTGAGGTCTGTGAAAGACCCGACAGCTCCTGCACTCTCTCGGCCCCTGTGGGCACATGACCACCGGGCCGGGACATGAGCGCTGTGTATGCAGCCATCTAGAAGGCAGGGACACCTGGGAACTGTCCCTGCCTTCCCTCTCGGTTGCCCTGTTGTCACTGACAGCGGGCAACCCGCTTTGCAGCTGCACGATTAGCGTGCAGCTGCGATCTCTGAATGGACGTTCCAGAACGTCCATTCAGAGTTAAACATCCATCCATAGGACGTTCATATCCTATGGGCAGATGTGAGGTGGTTAATGGGATGTAAAACAAAAAGTATTAAAAATTGCAATAAAAAATAGAAAAAAGTCTGTAAAAAATCTAGAAAGCCATTATATGATATAAAGTAGATTTTATTGTGCACGCATTGCATACAACAAAACCCAGCACCCCTATTGATCAACTGTTTCTGGAAGTTGGCTTTGCCAGAAACTTTATAGCAGAGGGCACCAGAAGCATAAGGTTTCCACCACCATGTATTGGTTGTACCATGTACTATAGTTCATCTTCCATTCAAATTAATAGGAGCTAGGCTGCAATGCATTGGTGCTGGAAACTACACAGTGGACAGAGCCTTCTATCCATTGTATAGTTTCTGGCTCTAGTGGATGCAGGAAAGAGTTGGTCGAATGGTGTATCGAGTGCCAAACTTACACCAATCTAATACTGATGAACTATCCTCAATACAGGGGCGGACTGGCCATTGACCCTACAGGGACTTTTCCTGGTGGGCCAATGCCAATAGCCCTCCTCACTGCTGCTGGCCAGGTACATAATACTGGGGGAACTATATGGGTTATTATTAGAGGATATTCATGCAGTATGCTGAAGGCTGGCTTGGTGTTGTGGCCTACATCTCACCTCCTAAGCCCCTTGCTGCATAGGATAATTAGAGGCAATTGGTGGAGGATCAGGACAGAACGTGGCAGCTATTGATGGCCACCAAAAAGGGACAGCTTCTGGGGAGGTATTTTGTACTGCACTATGGTATTACTGGCTCTGCCAACTTGTATGGGGCCCCATCTACTTGTGTTGCCCCACTTTCTGTTAATATGGAATCAACATTGAGGTCACGTTTAAGTTTTTTTTCCATGGCCACTATAAGTTTTCAGTCCACCCCTGTACCTCTATTTACAGGAAAATCCCATTAAAGGGGTTGTCCAGCAGATTAACTTTTGTCAGGATAGGTCATGAATATCTGGTCGACAGCGGTACGACACCCGTCAACCCTGTTGATCAGCTGTTGGAAGAGGAGGCGGTGCTTGATGCGAGTGCTACTTCCGGTTCACTACACTGTGCGTCATCTCCTTTGAAGCGGCAGCGTAGTGTAATGACAAGTACTTGCTCCATTCAAGTGAATGGAGAGAGTACTTGTCATTACACGGCACTTCCGAGACGAAGTGCAGTGTAATGAACAGGAAGCGGTCATCACATGGAGCGCTGCCTCCTCTTTAAACAGCTGATTAGCATGGGTGCTGGGTGTCGGACCCCCGACGATCAGATATTGATGATCTATCCTGAGAATAGGTCAATATGTATGGTAGGACAACCGCTTTAAATGACTGCATGAAGAATTTCATTCCCCAACCTGGAGAAAGTCTAATGGACAAAGGAAGGGAATTCCAAAGAAATGGGAGGAATGTAGCCATGCATGGGAAGAATCAGGTATGAAATGTGGGGCCAAATTTATTAAATCACTAAATGCTCTTTTTGAAATGCAATGTATACTTTTACATGTATTTTTTTTAATCTGCAATCTTCATTAGAAATATCTCCTGAACTATCTGCTGGGTTTCCTTGCAGTTATTGTGACTATTGTACTGTAAGAGTTAAGAAACTGAATATCACAAGACGTAGGATCAAATACTTGAGTGCCTTATTATATTCCTTCTACTATTCCTAGTCATCTTTGATGTTCTCGGCTTCGGATTGGGCATGCAGCCAATGCCTTTGGAATATTCACGGATTACGTCACGCGGCGAGAGTGCTGAATATGTGGAAGTAGAGGTCTTTCCACTGATATATGAATATGACAATAGGAAAGGAGTAAGCAGTGGATGTCACAGAGCAAGCAGCCGCCACAAAGAAGAGCCACCAACACAAGCACTGGTTGTTTATGAATTACAGAAATTTCTCATTCTTATATCTGTAATCCACCTTTCAGTCATGTATAATTAGATGGAAAGATATGTATGATATGCTTTATTCCTCAATTTGATAATGGAAGTGCAATATAATCTTATATGCAGTTTTTCTTTGCAACATCGCCACCTACTGGTAGCCTACCCTGCATTTACAGTGTCAATGTGTGAATATGTCAACAGACTGGGAAGGATTCAGGCTATATTCACACATTCAGGATTCTTACAGTAATTAGGTGCGAATTGCAAAAATCAGCTGACTTTCCACAGTTGTTAGTGAAGGGGGAACTTAATACCCATCCAGATTCAGCAGAATATATTTGTGTTGAATTATGAATGTGCTGTGGATTTTTGTATTTTTTTTTATTTCCAGATTTTAAACCCTTAACGCATAATGCCATACATGTGAACGACTCCCTCTGTTCAGAGCCCTTGCAGAAAAGTTGTAGAGGTTCCGTTTGAAGCTTCCTGGGCTGCCATAGCAAGCTACCTCTTAACCCCTGCTTGTAGCATAGGCAGACAGTAAAAATCCCCTAGACTGCAATAGTACACTATCGTAATCTATGGTATACATGACCAGAGGATCGAATATTCAAGTCACCAAAGGGGTGTAAAATTGACAGCAAATAAAAAAAAAAAAAAAACATGTTTATAAAAATAAAAAATTAAATTCAAATCACCACCCTTCCAATTTCACATATAAAAATATACAGTAAATAAAATGTAACTGGTATCCCCGCTTTCAAAAATGGTTAAACTTTTAAAATATATAAAAATATTAAAATATTTTTCATGCTTGGGGAATTCCGTTATAGAAAAAAAAATTAATCACCTTGTCCCCCCCAAAAAACTGAACAAAAAGTAATATGTAAACTAAAATGGTACCAGTAAAAACTATAGCTCAAAAAAGCCCTCACACAGCTGAGTAGACAAAAACATTAAGACGTTATGGGTGTTAGAATATAGGATGTAACTCAAAGATTTATTTTTTTCAAATGAAAAACAACATTGCGTAAAACGAAATAAAAACAATATGTTTGGTATCGCCCTAATTTGCTAACCCACAGAAAAAGGTCTGTATGTCAATTTTAAGTGCAAAATGAACACCGTAAAACCAAACCCCTGAAAATGACAGAATTGTAATTTTTTTAAAATTTCATTCTACAGAGATTTTTTTCCATGTTTCAATACAAGATGTAGTAAATTAAATGTTGCCATTAAAAATAAGGCTAAGTTAATGAGAATTTTAAAAAGTTAGCTGAATTGAAAGGTTGGGGAGGTGAAAATGCAAAAATGAAAATTGTCCCGGTCCTTAAGGCAACCACTATCAAAAGAAAGGTGACATGTTGTCTCCCGTGTTGAGTGAATTAGGAAAGGAGGACAATCTCCAGAGAGACTGGGTAAGAGATGTTACACATTTTTTATATATTTTTTTGTAAATATCTGCCAAGAATGTATTTTATTACAACTCCACCAGATATGACATAAGACAAGGGGCAAACATTTGACAGGCATACTGTGGAAGTCGGCTATGATCCTTGAGAATATCTTGTTTATGTGCCACATTATAGGATTGCTCTGTGGAGGTGACACCTACCCAAGGTACCCTATATCCTCAGCAGCCTTATGACCAAGTTAACAAGTAATCTTTCCCTGCAACCATGGCAACTCAGCTCATGACAAAGGACAGATGTTTAAAACAGTCTGCAACACAAACGAAGCACATCTACTGCTGCATTATGCTATGCTAAACATTATAAAACATTACAAAACATTAAGAACGTGACATATTTTTGAAAAAATATATCTATCCATATCATAAAATATTGTTTGAGATTCATATTGTTGCTGACATCTAGTTGCCAAACAGGTTTCACTCCAAAAAGTTGTTAATTGATAATTAGCTTTCAATAAAATTGGAACTTTCTCCTTATTCTGGCTTTAATATCAGCAGATCTATTGTACAGCCTGAACAAGATAGGCAGGTTTCACATTCACAATAGGAAATGGAAGAGTGAGGCCAGGTGAAACAGAGCTTAGGGAGGGGGTAGTATTATCAGGAAACAGCCTGGTATCTTACTGCCCACACTCATTTCCAGTCTACAGGTCTGCAGATTACCGAAGGTTAGCGCTTATTCACATGACCATGGTACTGATCTGTATTATGGATGGGTAGCATTATATGAGTAATGAAGTATAGAGGCACTAAGGTTGAGGTTTTGCAATTAAAGGATAGCTTTATTTTACATAATCCATAATGCATCATCCAGCGCCCTAGGAATCCTTTTACCCACATCACAGATAATGTGACCGCTGATGAAGGTCCATTGTGACCGAAACGTCCGGTCAGAAATATTCTGTCATTGATATATACCATTAGGCAACTGGATGATGCAGATTATGTAAAATAAAGCTATCCTTTAATTGCAAAACCTCAACCTGAGTGCCTCAATACTTCATTACTTGGATAGTGGCTAAACAGCCCCTGATTGGCGCCAGAGACATTTTGATTGAGTGCGGTTCCTCACTTCACTACAGACTAAGGATAGCATTATATGGACCCATAATATGTATTCACATTTCTCAGATTTTTTTTTTACAGATGCACACAGAGGCTTTTTCTCTCCAAGAAAGTCTCAAACCTTACTTCCAGGGGAGAATGTTGTAAATTACCAAAGGAAAATGCAGAGGTACACAAAGCGGGAGCTTTATCATCTCCTTTGTGCCTGAAAAGCGGCGTTAAAAAGTCACAGGAGCAGCTTTTTAACTGCGACTTTAAAAAAAAAAAAATTGCTGTATCTCCAACTTTTTGCCATCCTATTCTGAAAAGAACGGTAAAGGGGGTGTGGCCAGCCACTCCTACAAATCTATCTTCCTTTTTTTTTTTTTTTAAGCCAGAAATCTATGGCACCTCTGAGCTGTCGTAGCTTTCTGGTTAGGCACATGTACTGCAGGAGGATGCGACTAATTTATGACGAGACTCGTGCCTCGTCATAAATTAGGCACATCCTTCAGCAGCACAAGTACCTACTAGTTGGTATGCTGTATGCTTCTGCACTGTGGTCTGCATCCAGGACATAAATCAAGCAACACATGAAAAAAAAAATAACTCTCAGCTTAAATGTATGAGGATTACTGTAGAAAACAGGAAAGCACAGATCCCATAGATCCCATGGCAAAATTTTGTATACCCCTCAGTAAAATTTCTGATGAAATTACAATATTTTTTTGAGTGGAGGAAATTTTTAATAAAAAAAAAGGTGGTGTCTGTGTCACCTACTCTACCTGACTTTTGTGTCATAAAGAGTGGAATAGGCCTTTTTTTACCTAAAGGGGTTCTTCCATGAATAATGCAAAAAAATGAAAATCAGCCACTATATAGTACATGGCAGTGCCTTTCTAACAAAGCTAGAACCAGCCCTGTACCTCACATGGATCCAGAGATCTCCACATTCATTGCTCTGCTAGATTTATAGCAAGCTGACAGCTCAAGAGGAGTGTCTTTCTGCTGTAGCTCAGGGGGCGTGTCCATGCTCTCCCTATCACAGCTCAGGAGGCAGTTAAAAGATAAAACTGAGCATGTGCGGCACTATACGGATACATTTTATTGAATAGCTCACTGGCCATACAAAATATTTAATCATATGCAATTACAAAAGTATTCAGATCCAGGTGCTGGTTTGAAAACTGTAGAATATTTTTCGTGGGACAATCCCTTTAAGTACCTGTTCTATAAATAAAAAATTGCAAGCTGGCTGAATCCACTTTGATTGACAGGGCCAGGCAGTGACAAAGCAGCGATGGAAAGGCTGGCTGCAGAAAGGAGCGGAGTTTGAGTGCAACAAAAGCAACAATGATGACCTTGTTGCACCAAATGTCTCATTTGCATATTAAGAAAATGTCATATCAACAAACGTAAAACGGTGTTTTAATCAGGTGAGCCATGCAGATAGTTCGATAAGGATGTCACTGGTGACTGATTTAAGGTAATTGGTTCAAGTGTAGTTGCATGACAATGGTTTGCGGGAGTGTTTTTTTTGGGGGGGGATTATTTATAAATAATTTTTACTTCTTTTTTTACCTTTATTTTTATTTTATTTGTGTAATTTGTTTCTCAAAGCTGAAGGCTATGCCACATCCCCAGTTCCACAGGAAGTTAGTGTAGTGTACGGGAACTGTAATACCCGTCACTACCAAAGGTCACTTGGTGTGCTGTCGTCCCTCCTTAATTATGGGGAAGTTGGTATATGTCAGTTTTATAAAATGTAATGTAATGCATGTATTTCCCTGTTGCTATGAAACTTGCAAGTACAGGCCGGCTAGGGGTGTCATTCCAGCTCTTAGGCATTAGAGGGAGCTAGGGAGCCCTAGTTTATATAAGGGCCAGACAAGGAAGGGAAAGTCAGTGTAACCTGATCTAGTGTGGAGTGCAGAAGTCAGTCTAGACCAGAGCTCAGAAGTTTCTAGAGCCTGAGGAAGCTGAGAGAGACAGAGGCAAAGATCAGAGGAGCCAGAGGTACTGAGAGAAACAGAGGAGGTACTTATTCAAGCCATAACCAAGGATATAAAGCCAGACTTAGGTTAATGGGCCTTGGTGAAGAATTGCTACATTCCAGGATCAGACAGAATTAGAGTGCAAGCTCCTTTGCTGCAAATCCTGTGTTTAACACTCTGTAATTACCCTGCTGTACTGAATTGCCTGCATCGACCGAATTGCAAAATCGACTGTATGCTGAGGAACTGCGTTTCCAATATTGTCTCTGCCTGCAAACTACTAAAGTTGGAGTTCTGTTTTAACACCACGTTTCCTCAAATTATTCCTGCATCCGCAAACGGCGTGCCACCGTTTACTTGGCACTGGCGTCACGAACTATTTCTAATTCTATACCTGCCCTTGCAGAGAGTCAGCTGTACCAGGTTAGTGTATATTGCACTACTACACCCAGAAACACCTACTACGCACAACTTGAGTACACTGCACCTCTCTTTTGGCGTCACGAACACGGATACGCACGCTTTATAGTGCAAGAAGCGTGAACTTTGTGCCTTATACCGTTGCCCTGTGACCAAAGTGACAAATTTGCCTGTTTATTTCAAGTGGACTTTGTGGACTGAAAATTATACCCAAAGTGTACCAAAAACTTCCAAAAAGCGCTGTGCAGTGTTGCGCTATACAGAGGAAGAAAATCGCCGCATTGGAGTGTGGATTTATAGACTTTTTACAATCCTGCTTGCTGTCAGTGAATGGACAGCGTTTTGCTAAAGATGGCCACCGGCTGCCTGGAGTAAAGTTTCCCGCGCCGCTGAGGACATTCGTGGGCGGATCCCTGCAAAGACACAGAGAGTCCCGCCCCTCTTGATCATCGCACCGCCGCGGCCCTGCTTCTCCTGCGTCATCGGGTGCTCAGGACGTCCGGAACCTCGCGAGACTTGACCTGCGCAAGCCCGGCGATACCGGTAAGCACTTGTAACCGGAGGGAAGGGGAGTGTACCGGCCTCTTTAGTCGCCAGCGGCCACCTCTCAATAGACTACCATGTCAGAGCCAGGAGTGCCTGAGCAGCCGGCCCTGGGAGAGCTTGCGGCTCCTGGTCATCCGGCGGCCCCCAGCATGATGCCCTTTACCATGCCCTACTATTTCGGGGCCCCATGGTTCCCCCGCTACAGGGGAGAGACCCATACCCTACGGGACTTTGAAGAAAAGTTGCTGGCACTATTCCGATTATACCCTATAAATGCCGACCAGCAAATGGAAATCATGCTGGCGCAACTGGAGGGAGCTGCCCGCAGGGAAGTGTTATCATGGCCTGCTGCTGAGCGGAGTACTCTAGAACAGATCTTCACCCGCCTCAGAGCCACTTTTGAAACTAGGACTGCCTCAGAGATAAAGATGCACTTCTTTGGCAAGAAACAGAAGTCCGGTGAGTCCCTCCGTGACTATGCCCTATCACTTCAGGAGGCTTTAGGGGCTGTAATTCAGATAGATCCCAAAGAGGCTGATAATCAGGACCAGACCCTAAGGGAACAATTTATCAACGGGGTGTCTAGTGAACAGATAAGGACCCAGTTAAAGATGCTGTCCGCCCAGCACCCTAACAGTGCCTTTCTGGACTTTAAAGAACTGGCTATAAAGATCCTGGGGTCCACCGTATCTCCTGAGTTGAGCGCCCTATCTGAGTCATCAGCCTGCAGGCCAAAACCGCTTATCACTAACCGAGCTGAGGCCAGCCAAGCTGTTCAAGTGTCAGCTACTGATACTATTGCCATGCTGACAGAGCAAGTAAATCACCTCACTAAAAGTTTAGAGAAAGTGTGCAGAAAAATAGAGGAATGGGAAAAACCCATAATGACAGAAGAGGAATTCCTGTCATCTCCTAGGCCGTTCTCACCTCCATACCAAGAGACTCACCCCAGGGATCCTGGGAGGCGTAATAGAGGTCGCAAGAAGCCCGTGTGTACATACTGCAAAAAGCTGGGACACACAGAATCCACGTGCTGGCAGTTAAACAGGGCAACCCCTGAGGCTGAGGACCACCCCTCGGGAGGTAGAACACTAGGTCCAGATGATCCAAATTGGATGCCACGGTATGTAGGATCCCATCCTAAAATCAATATAGAGATCAACGGGGTCCCCTTTGAAGCCCTATTAGATACTGGGTCTCAGGTCACTACTATTCAGCTGCCTGCATTTGAAAAGTTCTGGGACACCCACCAGTTGACCCAACCGCCTGAATCCTGGGTGGAAATTATCGCCAGCAATGGCAAACCAGTAAAGGTTCATGGATACTGGGAACCCACCCTGCAGGTGGGAGAAGTAACCCTGCCTCAACAGGGAGTGATCGTAGTACAGGCCGGTGACAGAGGAGGACATCCTGTCATTCTAGGCACCAATGTCTTCAAAAACTGTTATTCAGAAATACTTGCTGTACTACATAAGACTTTGCCCACTGCTTCCTCTGCATCCAGGAGGGTGATTCAAAAGACTATTACTGTGTTAAGTGCCCAGCAGAGGTTTGCTAATGGGAAAGGAGAAATTTGTACTGCCAGGATCCGTGATATTAAGCCTGTGACTTTGCCTCCTAATTCTCAAACTCTTTTGTGGTGTCGTGCTGTCCTGGGAGTCGAAGGCCGAGATTATCCAGCCCTGGTGGAACCGATCCAGATGGAGGATTATCCTTATGTGAGAGCTGCCAAGTGCCTGGTGAACGTCTCCCAAGGTAAAGTACCTGTCCGTCTGATTAATCTGAGTAATCATCCTGTTGCGCTTACTAAGCATTGCCCTGTTGCCCAGCTGTCCCAGGTGTCCTTCCAAGACATCATTCGTCTTCCAGTGACAGAAAAGCCGTCAGCTGCAGGCCGCGGATGTTCGCCGGTGACCCAGCCACAAGTGCCCTGGTGGGAAGAGCTCCATGTCGGGGACGAGAATACCCCCCAACGGCAACAAGAAGGGATTATACAGCTTGTCAAAGAGCACCACCAGGCCTTCAGTAAGCATGCCACTGATTATGGTGAGGTGAGTGCCATACAACACACTATACCTACTGGCTCTCATCCTCCTATCAAGGAGAGGTACAGACCTTTACCGCCTACTTCATATCAGACTGTAAAGGAAATGATCCAAGAGATGAAAGACTCTAATGTAATCCGGGACAGCCGTAGTCCGTGGGCTGCACCCCTGGTCCTTGTAAAGAAGAAGGACGGGGGTATCCGTTTCTGTGTGGATTATAGGAAAATTAATCAAATAACCCACAAAGACGCATACCCACTGCCCCGCATTGAGGAGTCACTAACTGCTCTGGGCTCCTCTGCCTATTTCTCCACATTGGACTTGACCAGTGGCTACTGGCAAGTACCCATGGCCCCTGCAGATAGAGAAAAGACTGCCTTCACTACTCCCATGGGCCTGTTCGAATTCAATTGTATGCCGTTCGGGCTATGTAATGCCCCAGGGACTTTCCAGAGACTAATGGAGCGGTGTTTGGGTCACAAAAACTTCGAAACAGTGCTGCTGTATCTAGATGACGTCATTGTGTACTCAAAAACATATGAGGACCATCTGAAACATTTGGCAGAAGTATTTGAAATCCTTATCAAATATGGCTTGAAGGTAAAG
Source organism: Bufo bufo (assembly GCF_905171765.1). Taxonomy (NCBI): domain Eukaryota; kingdom Metazoa; phylum Chordata; class Amphibia; order Anura; family Bufonidae; genus Bufo; species Bufo bufo. The sequence continues at coordinate 185,711,219 of NC_053391.1, read as the reverse complement.
CCATCCAAATGTCACCTGCTCAAACCTGCAGTAAGATACCTGGGGCATATAGTAAGCGGAGAGGGAGTGCAACCTGACCCTGATAAATTAGCAGCTGTCCGTAATTGGCCGGTTCCTACTACCGTCAAAGAGGTGAGGAGTTTCCTTGGTTTTGCCGGCTACTATAGACGTTTTATCCCCCATTTTATCTCAAATAGCTGATCCTATCCAGGAGCTCTTGAGGGGGCAACCCAAAAAGAGTCCTAGAACTCCTGTGCCCATTGAGTGGAATGAGGAAAGAGAGATAGCGTTCCAATTGCTAAAAAAGAAACTGACCGAGCCTCCAGTGTTAGGTTATCCAGATTATAGCAAGCCCTTCCATCTCTATACTGACGCTAGCAAGCAAGGCCTGGGAGCTGTGTTAGCCCAAATCCAAGAGGGAAAAGAGAGGGTGATAGCATATGCAAGCCGCTCCCTGAAAGGAGCTGAGAAAAATGACCAGAATTATAGTTCCTTTAAACTAGAGTTCCTGGCATTAGTGTGGGCGGTGACAGAAAAATTCAAGGATTATCTAGCCGCCACCCCGTTCATTGCATTCACTGACAATAACCCTCTGGCACATCTAAATACAGCTAGATTGGGGGCCTTGGAGCAGAGATGGGCCTCTCGCCTTGCCAACTATAATTTCTCTGTAAAGTATCGTGCTGGACGTACTAATGATAACGCTGATGCTTTATCCAGGCTTCCCACAGAGACAGCTCCTGATGATGTGCGAGATGCTTGGGAAGATGTAGAGATGCCGGCTTTCTATAACAAATTTGCTCAACAGGATCAGGCTCGAGCTACCAATAACAGAGCTGCAGTTCCTTCATCCTCCAATAGGCCTGAACCTAAAGAAGAAAGGTGGGTGAGGCTGCAGTCTGAAAGTAGAGTGCTGGGTGAGCTGTTGGACTTCATTACCAGTGGCAGAGCCCCTGAGAGGATTCGGCGTAAGAGTGCAGATCCTGAGCTCATCAAACTATGGAGACAGCGCCACCAACTCTTCATACAAAAGGGCCTGTTGCTACGGAGGAGCCTAGACCCAGTGTCCAACGAAAGAGTACACCAGATTCTCATACCCCGACGAGATGCAGGTATGGTGTTGGAGATGTACCACAATCAATCCGGCCACTTTGGGGTCCAAAAGACTGAGGCTACTATCCGCCAGCGGTTTTACTGGGTGGGCATGAGAGAAGACATGGAGAAGTGGTGTCGAGAGTGTGTAGCCTGTGCCTTGAAACGAAGTGAGCACCATGATCAGAGGGCACCACTGAGACCCATTGTAAGTACCCGTCCTCTTGAACTTGTCGCCATCGACCATGTAAAACTGGAGCCTAGTCGCTCAGGGTATGTTTATGCCATGACTATTATTGACCATTTCACAAAGTTTGTTGTAGCAGTGCCTGTGAGAGACCAGACAGCCAAGACTACAGCCGAAATGTTCTGGAAGCACTTCCTCCTGCCCTATGGATGTCCAGAAAAGATCCTCACCGACCAAGGACCTGCTTTTGAGTCTCATCTGTTCCATGAACTGTGCCGCTTACACAACTGTAAGAAGATCCGGACAACGGCCTACCATCCTCAAGGTAACGGATTATGTGAAAAAATGAATCAGACCTTGATAGAGATGCTGAGGGCCGTGCCTCCTGAAAACAGAGGAGATTGGCCCAGTCTGTTGCCACAGCTCATGTTCACATACAATCATACCATACATTGTTCCACCGGGTATACCCCTTTTTACCTGATGTTTGGGCGCCAAGGGACATTGCCTGCTGATCATTCATTGGATGTACATGTGCCTGACTGCATTAACCCATTACCTAACACCGACTGGGTTGCTGAACATCAAAGGCGATTGGATGCAGCCAAGGCCATTGTTCAGGAACGTATGGACTTTGCTAGAGACCGGCAGCAGAAAGACTATGATCAGGCAGCCCAGGCAGAACCCTTGACCATAGGGGCCGTGGTATGGTTAAAGAATAACCGTCGTACCAGCAAATTGGACAGTAAGTGGGAGCGAAGTCCTTATGTTGTCACTGCAATCTCAAATGTTGGAACTCACACTTATGAAATCACCCGGGAAGACAAGGGATCCCAAATTGTACACCGAAACCGGTTGAAGCTCTGCCTGACACCAGAACCTAGTGCCGAGAGTTCTGGATCAGAATATCCTGTGTCAGAGTCAGCCATACAGCCCGAGGATCCTATGCAGGCTGTTAGTAATCTGAGGTATGACGCTGATCCCATGCATTGGCTTCTGACACCTTGGTTGAACTTGCTGGTGCCTGCTCCGGCACCTACTGTGGCTTCACCTCCAGCAGAGCCGGTTCAAGATGCCCCGGATCCAGTTTCCCCTCTTGTGGATATTGTTGTTCCAGTTGTTCCTGTTGTTCCAGTCGTTCCAGTTGTTCCTGACCAGGGTCTCGCTGATGGAGACCCTCCTGTTGCTCCTGTCCCTTCTACTTCGTTGCTAAGGGAAGAGGAGACCCCTGTACTGAGAAGGTCTACCCGGATGACCAGGGGACGCCCGCCAGTCCGTTTAGGAGACTTTGACTATTCTGGTGGCGTCTCCTCCCAAACCGTTGCTACTGGGAATACCTTGTTGGACATTTGTGTGCAAGAATGGACTCCCCCACGTGAGCCCTTGCCTGTGCTACACCCACAGGAAACCCCTGGGTAGTTCCGTTATTATTCTGTCATTTTATTGTGCAACTTCATACTAAGGAAATGTGCCCAGAGATGGACTCCACCGCATGAGAGCCTCTGTGATTTAATAAGAAATAACCTGGGTACGGACTCATGTTTGTTATTTGAGCCTCCAAGAACTTTTATACCGTTTTCTACTGTTTTATCATGGACTTATTCATTGTCATGGACTATCCTGGTTCTAATGTTACGCTGTGCCAGGTCAGCGCCCCCGTTCCATTCACTATCCTGAGAGAAGAGAACGACGCCCCTTGTCACCACACTTCACTTTTGCCAATTGGACCTGATGTAAATGTAAATGCAGATGAATTACATGTATGTATGCCTGCATGTCTCTATTTTCTATTTCAGGTAGAGATTCCAGTTGGGAGACCCATGATGGAGTACGAGGTCGTACTCAGCTTAAAGCAGTGGGGTATGTAGTGTACGGGAACTGTAATACCCGTCACTACCAAAGGTCACTTGGTGTGCTGTCGTCCCTCCTTAATTATGGGGAAGTTGGTATATGTCAGTTTTATAAAATGTAATGTAATGCATGTATTTCCCTGTTGCTATGAAACTTGCAAGTACAGGCCGGCTAGGGGTGTCATTCCAGCTCTTAGGCATTAGAGGGAGCTAGGGAGCCCTAGTTTATATAAGGGCCAGACAAGGAAGGGAAAGTCAGTGTAACCTGATCTAGTGTGGAGTGCAGAAGTCAGTCTAGACCAGAGCTCAGAAGTTTCTAGAGCCTGAGGAAGCTGAGAGAGACAGAGGCAAAGATCAGAGGAGCCAGAGGTACTGAGAGAAACAGAGGAGGTACTTATTCAAGCCATAACCAAGGATATAAAGCCAGACTTAGGTTAATGGGCCTTGGTGAAGAATTGCTACATTCCAGGATCAGACAGAATTAGAGTGCAAGCTCCTTTGCTGCAAATCCTGTGTTTAACACTCTGTAATTACCCTGCTGTACTGAATTGCCTGCATCGACCGAATTGCAAAATCGACTGTATGCTGAGGAACTGCGTTTCCAATATTGTCTCTGCCTGCAAACTACTAAAGTTGGAGTTCTGTTTTAACACCACGTTTCCTCAAATTATTCTTGCATCCGCAAACGGCGTGCCACCGTTTACTTGGCACTGGCGTCACGAACTATTTCTAATTCTATACCTGCCCTTGCAGAGAGTCAGCTGTACCAGGTTAGTGTATATTGCACTACTACACCCAGAAACACCTACTACGCACAACTTGAGTACACTGCATTAGCCCTATTGTAGTGACAGTGTTGGGCACCAACATATTGCTGCCAAAACACTTGATTCCATACAGTGGGCAGTCTTTAAGTTGTGTGACATAGCAAGGGGTTTTGTTTGGGAAGGCAGGTATTTTCCTCCCAACATGGGCGGCTGGGCTGACTTCCAGCCAGGTGAGATCAAATACTGGACCGGAGTTTAAGTGCCTGTCCGGGTTTTGGCAGCACCTGGCTGTCCTTTAAATAGGCAGCTGGGCTCAGAATGAAGGTCTCTGTCTTGGGACCCCCTTAAGCCTGTTGTGGACGCTGAAAGAACCTGCTAACAAGGTGACTGTTTTGTTCTTTGGACTTTCCTTTGTGTGAACGAACACTAAGACTGTCAATGTTGCTTTGTTTTTTCTACTGTGTGAATAAACACTGAAGTTTTGTTTTACAAACTGTTTCTTTTGCCTCTGTTCCGCGTCCACCTACCCTGCCTACCAGAGCGAATCCTCACAGGGTTTAAAGGTGTTGCATGGTAACATTTTGAAGTGGCAATTGGCCATGGCAAATAATACATGCACACCCGTATATATTTAAACACCCGTACCACACCTACTACACTCAGAATGCATACTGTGCATTAAAGGGGCTTAAAGGAAATACGTCACCAAGAATGTTAGTTAACATTGCCAGTTAAAATGCTGCAGTTTTCGTCCAGCCGCCCCCATGATAGTGAATGGGGCTGGAGCGGACTTCCGGGCTAGTATTAGTATGGATCCAGCAGGCTGTTCCCCTGCCAGAACAGTCTGCTGGAGCAAGTGTGACAGTAGCTTAAGTCCTGAAGTAAGGTTTGGGCTCCTACTGGACCCCATGCTCTGTTCCACCTGTAGCAGCCACTACTCCTCAGGCAGTAGTTTGTCCAGTTCATAACCATATAACACAGTTTAGGGATCTACTGCCTATAATACATACCACTTATGATTACTCATCCAAACATGGCCCTAGAGATCATTATGTAAATTAGAAAAAATTATCACTTAATGAATTCTGGAGAACCCCTTTATTGAAAGAGAATTACAAATCTGTGCAGGGTAATAGGATGAGATGAGCCACAAAAAACGTTAGCAGAAAATGATTATAACCATTTCCTTTGTACTTTTTTAATTTTCTCTTTTAATTATGAGTGTGGTCTGTCCCCTGCACCCCCCTCTCTACATGGTAATGCACTCCCAATTTTTCTATAATTTCTCTTTTTCTGCATAACTTCCCAGTTAAAGGGGTTTTCCAGGTTATAAATATTGAAGACCTATCCTCCTCAGGATAGGTCATCGTTATCAAATTGGTGGTTGTTCGACAAATCACCCCCACCGATTGGCTGTTCCAAGTAGCCACCTGGCACTGGAAAAAACACAGTAGACAAAGCCAGAAGTAGACAACTCCATCCACTGTGTACTGACCCTGCCAGGTTACTGCACTTGAGTGACCAGAGGACAGATCATCAGGGTCTAGAACCTGGAAAACCCCTTCATCTTGACTCAATGTATCTATCATATAGCTATCTATAGTGTGTATATATATATATATATATATATATATATATATATATATTATAACGTGAAATGCACATGAATTTAAGTTATTTAAATATATGAAAAGTGATTTCATAGCTGAGCAATTATGTTAAAAAGGGACTTTTCGTATGTTTTACTGTTCTACCTCCTTCTTCCAATGACTCATTTATAGAGATGATCTGTGACTCATGTCCTGTATTGAAAACAGTGTTGCTCTTAAATTACATCAGGTCCTCTTAAAATTCACTAATTTATTTAAGGAAAAAATGTATATTCCGTACCATAACATTCATCAGTCTGCACTGAGCTGTTTTCTAAACTGTCTTCTTCATGCTGGTCACAGCACAGTCTGACCGGACCGCAGGGCTAACAAGAGGATCGGATTCATTTGAAAGGTTTTTCCAGCAGCCGCTGTGACTCCAGCACTGAAAAACAGGACTCAGTGGGAAGCTTAAAAAAGTGAGGCTGTGCAGCCAAAAATGCCTCTGTGGGAAGTATCAAAGTGATATACGCAGATCTGGTATATAGAGAAAAACAGCACAGAGAGAAGCATTAACTGAAACACATTGTATAGCAGGGTGAAGAAAAGACTTGTTCGATGTCCAGTGCGATAGTCTCTGTCAGTGGCAACTGCTGAAAGATGAATAGTCGCTGTGTTAGGCCTCTTTCACACGACCGTATGGCTTTTTCAGTGTTTTGCGGTCCGTTTTAAACGGATCCGTTGTTCCGTTTTTTGTTTCCGTTGTGTTTCCGTTCCGTTTTTCCGTTCCGTTTTTCCGTATGGCATATACAGTATACAGTAATTTCATAGAAAAAATTGGGCTGGGCATAACATTTTCAATAGATGGTTCCGCAAAAAACGGAACGGATACGGAAGACATACGGATGCATTTCCGTATGCATTCCGTTTTTTGCGGACCCATAGACTTTAATGGAGCCACGGAACGTGATTTGCGGCCAAATATAGGACATGTTCTATCTTTAAACGGAACGGAAAAACGGAAATACGGAAACGGAATGCATACGGAGTACATTCCGTTTTTTTTGCGGAACCATTGAAATGAATGGTTCCGTATACGCACCGTATACGGAACGCAAAAAACGGTCCGCAAAACGGAAAAAAAAAAACGGTCGTGTGAAAGAGGCCTTAGGCCGAGTTCACACGAAATTGTGTGGCCCGTGCTGCGGCCCGCAAATTGCGGGCCGCAATGCACGATCGCCGGCTGTAGGTCAGCCGCATCGGATCGCGGACCCATTCACTTTAATTGGTCCGCAATCCGCCCATTCCGCAAAAAGATAGGACATGTTCAATCTTTTTGTGGAACGGAAGTACGGGACGCAACCCCACGGAAGCACTCCGTAGTGCTTCCGAGGGGTCCCGTTCCGTGCGGCCGTTCCGCAATTCCGGATTTGCGGACCCATTGAAGTGAATGGGTCTGCATCCGTGAGCAATACGGCCACGGATCACACACGTTCGTGTGAACTAGGCCTTAGAAAGAAATCAGATGAATAACAGACAATTGACCATCCAGTGAGAGGAGTTTTATAAATGGGACAAAATAAGCACCAATAATCACACAAAAAAAACCTAAAACAATATACTAGAGCTTAACACCTTCACTACCGAGCAACTTTTCACCCTAAATCCCAGGCTGATTTTTGCAAATCTGACATGTCACTTTATGTGGTAATAACTTTAAAACACTTTTACTTATCCAGGCTTTTCTGAGATTGTTTTCTCGTCGCATATTGTACTTCATAACTAGGGATGAGCGAACCCGAACTGTATAGTTGGGGTTCGTACCGAATTTTGGGGTGTCCGTGACACGGACCCGAACCCGAACATTTTCGTAAAAGTCCGGGTTCGGGTTCGGTGTTCGGCGCTTTCTTGGCGCTTTTTGAAAGGCTGCAAAGCAGCCAATCAACAAGCGTCATACTACTTGCCCCAAAAGGCCATCACAGCCTTGCCTACTATTGGCATGGCTGTGATTGGCCAGTGCAACATGTGACCCAGCCTCTATATAAGCTTGGGTCACGTTGCGCTGCACGTCACTCTGCTGATTCAAGCATAGGGAGAGGTTGCAGCTGCGACATTAGGGCGAGATTAGGCAGATTAACTCCTCCAAAAGACTTCATTCTGTGATCGATCTGCAGCTGTGGATCATTGAAGTGCTAATATTGACTTGCTCACTTTTTTGAGGCTGCCCAGAGCGTTTTTAGATCACTTTTTTCTGGGGTGATCGGCGGCCATTTTGTGACTTGTGGTGCGCCAGCACAAGCTATCACCAAGTGTATTTAACCATCAATAGTGTGGTTATTTTGTGCTATAGCGAATCACAGGAGCCAACTACCTAAAATATAACTTTTAATATCACGTTTAAAATATTACACAATCCCTCACCTGGGGGCAAATAAACATACAACACTCACAAAAGGACAATGGAGGCCAGATGAAAGTGACAGACAGTGTGGCTAGTATTGATAGTACAACCACACGACAAACCATCCGGGTCTCTGGTGTATCCCTAAGGTGTCCTTGGACTTCTCTCAGCCCGGAGATGCACCCTGATGGTGGGAACACTCCGTCCCCGTGCCTAGTCTGTCTGTCCTTAGAAGGCCCTTGTAGCAAAAAGACCCATATGGATGTCCGGGTCATGCATCAAAAGTAGTTTGAAAATAGACGTAACGGTTATTCTACAGCGGTCAAGATAAAGATATTTCTCACAGCATGTAAGTATCCAAATCATACATCAACATTGGTTGACCAAGAAAATGAAGGATAACGGTTATTCCAAGGCAGGAGTAACGACCAAACAGCGGTCCGTGGATAAAAAATCACACCAGGGCTGATTGTCGCGTCAATTGCCGAAAATCAATGTACGCACACTTTATCAAGATGGATGGCAATGCATTAACATAGGTGGAGAAAGACATGTAGTAACAACGGTTATTCTACAGCAGTCAATTTCAAAATCTCAGAAATGATGGTCACAGTGGTGTAAATTGATAATCAACCATGTCATAAAATGCTGAATGAGCAATGTAATGATGAAGAAGTGTTATACCAGTGGGTAAATCTCTACCAAAAATATAATTGCTACACTCAGCCAAAGATCTCATGACATAGAGTATTACACTCCGTGCAAAGTCTCAACGCGTTTCCCCTTAAATCAAAAGGTTCATCAGGAGACTATATTAAGAGGTGAAAAGAAAATAAGTTGCTGCTAGAATGAAGCGGCTACATGGCCCTTTTCATAAAAAGATGAAAGAAAAGAACCAAAATAGCTGGAGCACCCCGAGGCGGTGTTCCACTTTAGTAGACCATAACAATAGTACAGTAATGGACAGAGTAATGACGATAGAACTCATGTATATGTTGTACTTATCCCATCCTGAGATCTCTCCATATAGTGGTACGCAGTGAGGGGTACTCCAGGGGGCAGAAAAATGATGCTCCAAGTTGCAGGTTCACACACTGACTATTTATACCCTGCAGGTGAGGGCGGTCCCCCCAAGGTCCAGGACCAATCACATCATCCCCATTACCCCATGTGATACAGACATCCAGGTAAATTAAGCAGGATCAGATGGTACCACTCTGTAGGTGGTGGTGTATTGCAAGTGACCCCAGTCATCATACATCATACCGGTATCTGGATCATGCTCACCTACTTGCTTCTCTCATAACTGTATATCGCTGATCGCTGCTGGAACGCACGCCAAGATTGCCAATATGGCCGTGCGTTCCACCTCCGGCATCCAATCAGACGCCGCCTGCATCATCAGTATGCAGCCGGCTCCGACTCATGCGTTCCACAACGATTCAAAAAGGGGCGTGGTTATGCGTTCCACCATCCGCAACCAATCATACGCCGCCTGCGTCATTGATAACCGCAGGTAAAAGCTCATGCGTTCCACAGCGATAAGAAAGCGGCGTGGTTATGCGTTCCACTGTCAGATCATCTCCACCACTGCCCCAAATCGGCGGTATTCCATTCATTCCTTCCAGATGGAACAAGAAGTGGGTACAGGAAGAGAAAAACAGCCCACTGTGGGAGGGGGGAACCCAGATGGAGACAATAGGGAAGACATTGGGAGATGGCCAGATAGCAGGTAGATGTTGAATTGACAGGTGTAATAACACCGATGGAAATTTTGGGGCCAAAGTTCAACTAAATACGTCAGGTGTGAAACCACATACAATTTGCAAATGAAATATGGTTTATAAAATGTATATTTAATAAATAGTGTAGGAAGGCGCAAGGGTCCGTCATTGACGGAAGGTACGTGTCACCGATTTTCCTGGCCTCGGTGAGATAAGAACCGGTTATTTAATGTGTCAGCCGCAGCTAGTGCTTGCTGACACTGTTTATTCTTAGTGTGGCTGAAAAGCCGATCCGGGCCGGTTCTTATTGGGAGCAGCCAAAGAGCAGGGTGGGTGGCTGTTCCCCACGTCCAGGCCAGGTTTTGGGCTGGGGTTTAAAAACCCAGCCAGCAGCTCAGCTGTGTGTGGATTATCCTCCATGGCAGAGGAGCTGAGGAGTCTGTGGTTTGAGACACTGAGACATTTATTTGTGAGAGCCATAGGCTGGGGAAACAGGCCTCTAGAGCCTGCTGCGGACTGTGGGTGAAAATCATCTGCTGACCAGGTGAAGTCTTTTTACACTGTGAACTTTGTGTGGTGTGAACAGGCACCAAAAAATGAACATTTACTTTTGGCTTGTTTCCTTTCTGTGTGAGAATAAACACTGAACTTTGGTTTACAACCTTGTTTTTGCCTCTGTACTGCGTCCGCTTACCCTGCCTACCAGAGCGAATCCCCACAATAGATACAATACTTATAAATATAAATGATAGAGGGGCCTTACTGATGTAAAAAGGACCTACACTCGAAATGACACTTCACCTGTCGATAAGCTTTTAGTCAATTATCAGATGAGGATGAAGTGGCGGGTCAAACAGAGACAGGAATACCAGGAACCTAAACTCACAAAAAACAAGTAAAGGTTAGCTGTTCGTTCAAACCCGCTGGAGATTGCGACTGGAACCGGAAGATCCACCCAGACTCCTTCTGGAGGATCCTGCGGTCCCAGTCACCCCTCCTGGGGGAGGGTCTGACTAATTCCAAACCGGAGAAGCGAAGTAATCTCGAATCTCCGTGATGTGCTTCCCACATATGATTCGCAAGAGGGGTGTCTTTTTTGTTTTTTATATCATTCAGATGTTCCAGTATGCGCTTACGAAATTCTCTGAAAGTTTTGCCCACATAGTCCTTAGGGCATGCACATTGAGCTAAGTAGACCACCCCCTCGCTACGACAGTTAATAAAGTCGCGAATGTCATATGTTTTGCCCGTCACTGAGCATACGTTCATTTTGGTGTTATTAATATTTTTGCACGCCAGACAGGATCCACAGCGGAAGGTACCAAGTGGTTTCCGGTCCAGCCATGTTCCCTTGGGGGCAGGCCCCAGGTAATGACTATGCACCAATCTATCGCGGAGGCATCTGCCTCTCCTGAACGTAATGCTGGGACGGGAAGGAAGTTATGTTAATGCATTGCCATCCATCTTGATAAAGTGTGCGTACATTGATTTTCGGCAATTGACGCGACAATCAGCCCTGGTGTGATTTTTTATCCACGGACCGCTGTTTGGTCGTTACTCCTGCCTTGGAATAACCGTTATCCTTCATTTTCTTGGTCAACTAATGTTGATGTATGATTTGGATACTTACATGCTGTGAGAAATATCTTTATCTTGACCGCTGTAGAATAACCGTTACGTCTATTTTCAAACTACTTTTGATGCATGACCCGGACATCCATATGGGTCTTTTTGCTACAAGGGCCTTCTAAGGACAGACAGACTAGGCACGGGGACGGAGTGTTCCCACCATCAGGGTGCATCTCCGGGCTGAGAGAAGTCCAGGGACACCTTAGGGATACACCAGAGACCCGGATGGTTTGTCGTGTGGTTGTACTATCAATACTAGCCACCCTGTCTGTCACTTTCATCTGGCCTCCATTGTCCTTTTGTGAGTGTTGTATGTTTATTTGCCCCCAGGTGAGGGATTGTGTAATATTTTAAACGTGATATTAAAAGTTATATTTTAGGTAGTTGGCTCCTGTGATTCGCTATTCTATGTACAACTACCCTTTACGCATTTAATTTAGCTTCGATATTTTGTGCTATATCCTACATCAGCTGCAGGCTGAGCCTGTGTCACCGAAGTGCATTTAACCATCAACAGTCTGGTTATTTTTTGGCCATATACTACATCTGGTGCAGGCTGAGCCTGTGTCACCCAAGTGCATTTAACCATCAACAGTGTGGTTATTTTTTGGCCATATACTACATCAGGGGCAAGTTGAGCCTGTCACCCAGCGCCTAAAAAATAGACCTGACATTTCTATTCAACCAAATCTGTACTGTTTTAGCTGGTCAAGTTATTTGTAGTGACCATAAAAGCAGACTTTTTGTTCTGGGTTGAAAAACTATTCCCAAATTTGCCATTCTCAAAATAACTAGTTTCTGGTATATGAGGCCTACTTGAAATCTATCCCAAAAAGGATATCTTACATTGAAGGTGCTGATAGTGTCATTCAGAAAAACCTAAGACACACGCTACCGTGCAGATAGAAGTCTGATTCTGTGATTAAACCTATACCTCTCACATAGCGCAAAAAAAAAACAGGCCTGACATTTCTATTCAACCAAATCTGTACTGTTTTATCTGGTCAAGTTATTTGTAGTAACCGTAAAAGCACATTTTTTGTTCTGGGTTGAAAAACTATTCCCAAATTTGCCATTCTCAAAATTGTGGTGAACGGGAACAATGAGGAAAACATCTAATAAGGGACGCGGACGTGGACATGGTCGTTGTGGTGTTAGTGGACCCTCTGGTGCTGGGAGAGGACGTGGCCGTTCTGCCACAGCCACACGTCCTAGTGAACCAACTACCTCAGGTCCCAGTAGCCAGCAGAATTTACAGCGATATTTGGTGGGGCCCAATGCCGTTCTAAGGATGGTAAGGCCTGAGCAGGTACAGGCATTAGTCAATTGGGTGGCCGACAGTGGATCCAGCACGTTCACATTATCTCCCACCCAGTCTTCTGCAGAAAGCGCACAGATGGCGCATGAAAACCAAGCCCATCGGTCTGTCACATCACCCCCATGCATATCAGGGAAACTGTCTGAGCCTCAAGTTATGCAGCAGTCTCTTATGCTGTTTGAAGACTCTGCTGCCAGGGTTTCCCAAGGGCATCCACCTAGCCCTTCCCCAGGGGTGGAAGAGATAGAATGCACTAACGCACAACCACTTATTTTTCCTGATGATGAGGACATGGGAATACCACCTCAGCACGTCTCTGATGATGACGAAACACAGGTGCCAACTGCTGCGTCTTTCTGCAGTGTGCAGACTGAACAGGAGGTCAGGGATCAAGACTGGGTGGAAGACGATGCAGGGGACGATGAGGTCCTAGACACCACATGGAATGAAGGTCGTGCCACTGACTTTCACAGTTCGGAGGAAGAGGCAGTGGTGAGACCGAGCCAACAGCGTAGCAAAAGAGGGAGCAGTGGGCAAAATCAGAACACCCGCCACCAAGAGACTCCGCCTGCTACTGACCGCCGCCATCTGGAACCGAGCACCCCAAAGGCAGCTTCAAGGAGTTCCCTGGCATGGCACTTCTTCAAACAATGTGCTGACGACAAGACCCGAGTGGTTTGCACGCTGTGCCATCAGAGCCTGAAGCGAGGCATTAACGTTCTGAACCTTAGCACAACCTGCATGACCAGGCACCTGCATGCAAAGCATGAACTGCAGTGGAGTAAACACCGTAAAAACAAGGAAGTCACTCAGGCTCCCCCTGCTACCTCTTCTGCTGCTGCCGCCTCGGCCTCTTCTGCCGCTGCCGCCGCCTCGGCCTCTTCTGCTGCTGCCGCCGCCTCGGCCTCTTCTGCTGCTGCTGCCGCCGCCTCGGCCTCTTCCTCTGCCTCTGCCTCTGGAGGAACGTTGGCACCTGCCGCCCAGCAAACATGGGATGTACCACCAACACCACCACCTGCGTCACCAAGCATCTCAACCATGTCACACGGCAGCGTTCAGCTCTCCATCTCACAAACATTTGAGAGAAAGCGTAAATTCCCACCTAGCCACCCTCGATCCCTGGCCCTGAATGCCAGCATTTCTAAACTACTGGCCTATGAAATGCTGTCATTTAGGCTGGTGGACACACACAGCTTCAAACAGCTCATGTCACTTGCTGTCCCACAGTGTGTTGTTCCCAGCCGCCACTACTTCTCCAAGAGAGCCGTGCCTTCCCTGCACAAACAAGTGTCCGATAAAATCAAGTGTGCACTGCGCAACGCCATCTGTGGCAAGGTCCACCTAACCACAGATACGTGGACCAGTAAGCACGGCCAGGGACGCTATATCTCCCTAACTGCACACTGGGTAAATGTAGTGGCGGCTGGGCCCCAGGCGGAGAGCTGTTTGGCGCACGTCCTTCCGCCGCCAAGGATCGCAGGGCAACATTCTTTGCCTCCTGTCTCCTCCTCCTCCTACTCAGCTTCCTCCTCCTATTCTTCCACCTGCTCATCCAGTCAGCCACACAAATTCACCACCAACTTCAGCACAGCCCGGGGTAAACGTCAGCAGGCCATTCTGAAACTCATATGTTTGGGGGACAGGCCCCACACCGCACAGGAGTTGTGGCGGGGTATAGAACAACAGACCGACGAGTGGTTGCTGCCGGTGAGCCTCAAGCCCGGCCTGGTGGTGTGCGATAATGGGCGAAATCTCGTTGCAGCTCTGGGACTAGCCAGTTTGACGCACATCCCTTGCCTGGCGCATGTGCTGAATTTGGTGATGCAGAAGTTCATTCGCAACTACCCCGACATGTCAGAGCTGCTGCATAAAGTGCGGGCCGTCTGTTCGCGCTTCTGGCGTTCACACCTTGCCGCTGCTCGCCTGTCTGCGCTACAGCGTAACTTCGGCCTTCCCGCTCACCGCCTCATATGCGACGTGCCCACCAGGTGGAACTCCACCTTGCAAATGCTGGACAGACTGTGTGAGCAGCATCAGGCCATAGTGGAGTTTCAGCTGCAGCACGCACGGGTCAGTCGCACTGCGGATCAGACACACTTCACCACAAATGACTGGGCCTCCATGCGAGACCTGTGTGCCCTGTTGCGTTGTTTCGAGTACTCCACCAACATGGCCAGTGGCGATGACGCCGTTATCAGCGTTACAATACCACTTCTATGTCTCCTTGAGAAAACACTTAGGGCGATGATGGAAGAGGAGGTGGCCCAGGAGGAAGAGGAGGAAGAGGGGTCATTTTTAGCACTTTCAGGCCAGTCTCTTCGAAGTGACTCAGAGGGAGGTTTTTTGCAACACCAGAGGCCAGGTACAAATGTGGCCAGACAGGGCCCACTACTGGAAGACGAGGAGGACGAGGATGAGGAGGAGGTGGAGGAGGATGTGGATGAAGCATGTTCACAGCGGGGTGGCACCCAAAGCAGCTCGTGCCCATCACTGTTGCGTGGCTAGGGGGAAACTCAGGACGATGACGATACGCCTCCCACAGAGGACAGCTTGTCCTTACCTCTGGGCAGCCTGGCACACATGAACGACTACATGCTGCAGTGCCTGCGCAACGACAGCAGAGTTGCCCACATTTTAACGTGTGCGGACTACTGGGTTGCCACCCTGCTGGATCCCCGGTACAAAGACAATGTGCCCACCTTACTTCCTACACTGGAGCGTGATAGGAAGATGCGCGAGTACAAGCGCCTGTTGGTAGACGCGCAACTGAGAACATTCCCAAATGTCACAGGGGAACCAGTGGAAGCACAAGGCGAAGGCAGAGGAGGAGCAAGAGGTCGCCAACGCAGCTGTGTCACGGCCAGCTCCTCTGAGGGCAGGGTTAGCATGGCAGAGATGTGGAAAAGTTTTGTCAACACGCCACAGCTAACTGCACCACCACCTGATACGGAACGTGTTAGCAGGAGGCAACATTTCACTAACATGGTGGAACAGTACCTGTGCACACCCCTCCACGTACTGACTGATGGTTCGGCCCCATTCAACTTCTGGGTCTCCAAATTGTCCACGCTGCCAGAGCTAGCCTTTTATGCCTTGGAGGTGCTGGCCTGCCCGGCGGCCAGCGTTTTGTCTGAACGTGTATTCAGCACGGCAGGGGGCGTCATTACAGACAAACGCAGCCGCCTGTCTACAGCCAATGTGGACAAGCTGACGTTCATAAAAATGAACCAGGCATGGATCCCACAGGACCTGTCCATCCCTTGTGCAGATTAGATATTAACTACCTCCCCTTAACAATATATTATTCTACTCCAGGGCACTTCCTCATTCAATACTATTTTTAATTTCATTTTACCATTATATTGCGGGGCAACCCAAAGTTGAATGAACCTCTCCTCTGTCTGGGTGCCGGGGCCTAAATGTGTGACAGTGGCCTGTTCCAGTGGTGGGTGACGTGAAGCCTGATTCTCTGCTATGACATGAAGACTTATTCTGTGCTGACATGAAGCCAGATTCTCTGTTACGCGACCTCTCTCCTCTGCCTGGGTGCCTGGGCCTAAATGTGTGACAGTGGCCTGTTCCAGTGGTGGGTGACGTGAAGCCTGATTCTCTGCTATGACATGAAGACAGATTCTGCGCTGACATAAGGCCAGATTCTCTGTTACGGGACCTCTCTCCTCTGCCTGGGTGCCTGGGCCTAAATGTGTGACAGTGGCCTGTTCCAGTGGTGGGTGACGTGAAGCCTGATTCTCTGCTATGACATGAAGACTTATTCTGTGCTGACATGAAGCCAGATTCTCTGTTACGGGACCTCTCTCCTCTGCCTGGGTGCCTGGGCCTAAATATGTGACAGTGGCCTGTTCTAGTGGTGGGTGACGTGAAGCCTGATTCTCTGCTATGACATAAAGACAGATTCTGCGCTGACATAAGGCCAGATTCTCTGTTACGGGACCTCTCTCCTCTGCCTGGGTGCCTGGGCCTAAATGTGTGACAGTGGCCTGTTCCAGTGGTGGGTGACGTGAAGCCTGATTCTCTGCTATGACATGAAGACAGATTCTGCGCTGACATAAGGCCAGATTCTCTGTTACGGGACCTCTCTCCTCTGCCTGGGTGCCTGGGCCTAACTGTGTGACAGTGGCCTGTTCCAGTGGTGGGTGACGTGAAGCCTGATTCTCTGCTATGACATGAAGACAGATTCTGCGCTGACATAAGGCCAGATTCTCTGTTACGGGACCTCTCTCCTCTGCCTGGGTGCCTGGGCCTAAATGTGTGACAGTGGCCTGTTCCAGTGGTGGGTGACGTGAAGCCTGAATCTCTGCTATGACATGAAGACAGATTCTGCGCTGACATAAGGCCAGATTCTCTGTTACGGGACCTCTCTCCTCTGCCTGGGTGCCTGGGCCTAAATGTGTGACAGTGGCCTGTTCCAGTGGTGGGTGACGTGAAGCCTGATTCTCTGCTATGACAGGAAGACAGATTCTGTGCTGACATAAGGCCAGATTCTCTGTTACGGGACCTCTCTCCTCTGCCTGGGTGCCTGGGCCTAAATGTGTGACAGTGGCCTGTTCCAGTGGTGGGTGACGTGAAGCCTGATTCTCTGCTATGACATGAAGACAGATTCTGCGCTGACATAAGGCCAGATTCTCTGTTACGGGACCTCTCTCCTCTGCCTGGGTGCCTGGGCCTAAATGTGTGACAGTAACCTGTTCCAGTGGTGGGTGACATGAAGCCTGATTCTCTGCTATGACATGAAGACAGATTCTGTGCTGACATAAGGCCAGATTCTCTGTAACGGGACCTCTCTCCTCTGCCTGGGTGCCTGGGCCTAAATGTGTGACAGTAACCTGTTCCAGTGGTGGGTGACATGAAGCCTGATTCTCTGCTATGACATGAAGACAGATTCTGCGCTGACATAAGGCCAGATTCTCTGTTACGGGACCTCTCTCCTCTGCCTGGGTGCCTGGGCCTAAATGTGTGACAGTGGCCTGTTCCAGTGGTGGGTGACGTGAAGCCTGAATCTCTGCTATGACATGAAGACAGATTCTGCGCTGACATAAGGCCAGATTCTCTGTTACGGGACCTCTCTCCTCTGCCTGGGTGCCTGGGCCTAAATGTGTGACAGTAACCTGTTCCAGTGGTGGGTGACATGAAGCCTGATTCTCTGCTATGACATGAAGACAGATTCTGTGCTGACATAAGGCCAGATTCTCTGTAACGGGACCTCTCTCCTCTGCCTGGGTGCCTGGGCCTAAATGTGTGACAGTGGCCTGTTCCAGTGGTGGGTGACGTGAAGCCTGATTCTCTGCTATGACATGAAGACTTATTCTGTGCTGACATAAAGCCAGATTCTCTGTTACGCGACCTCTCTCCTCTGCCTGGGTGCCTGGGCCTAAATATGTGACAGTGGCCTGTTCTAGTGGTGGGTGACGTGAAGCCTGATTCTCTGCTATGACATGAAGACAGATTCTGCGCTGACATAAGGCCAGATTCTCTGTTATGGGACCTCTCTCCTCTGCCTGGGTGCCTGGGCCTAAATATGTGACAGTGGCCTGTTCCAGTGGTGGGTGACGTGAAGCCTGATTCTCTGCTATGACATGAAGATTTATTCTGTGCTGACATGAAGCCAGATTCTCTGTTACGCGACCTCTCTCCTCTGCCTGGGTTCCTGGGCCTAAATATGTGACAGTGGCCTGTTCTAGTGGTGGGTGACGTGAAGCCTGATTCTCTGCTATGACATGAAGACAGATTCTGCGCTGACATAAGGCCAGATTCTCTGTTACGGGACCTCTCTCCTCTGCCTGGGTGCCTGGGCCTAAATGTGTGACAGTGGCCTGTTCCAGTGGTGGGTGACGTGAAGCCTGATTCTCTGCTATGACATGAAGACAGATTCTGCGCTGACATAAGGCCAGATTCTCTGTTACGGGACCTCTCTCCTCTGCCTGGGTGCCTGGGCCTAAATATGTGACAGTGGCCTGTTCCAGTGGTGGGTGACGTGAAGCCTGATTCTCTGCTATGACATGAAGACTTATTCTGTGCGGACATGAAGCCAGATTCTCTGTTACGCGACCTCTCTCCTCTGCCTGGGTCTAAATCTGTGACAGTGGCCTGTTCTAGTGGTGGGTGACGTGAAGCCTGATTCTCTGCTATGACATGAAGACAGATTCTGCGCTGACATAACGCCAGATTCTCTGTTACGGGACCTCTCTCCTCTGCCTGGGTGCCTGGGCCTAAATGTGTGACAGTGGCCTGTTCCAGTGGTGAGTGACGTGAAGCCTGATTCTCTGCTATGACATGAAGACAGATTCTGCGCTGACATAAGGCCAGATTCTCTGTTACGGGACCTCTCTCCTCTGCCTGGGTGCCTGGGCCTAACTGTGTGACAGTGGCCTGTTCCAGTGGTGGGTGACGTGAAGCCTGATTCTCTGCTATGACATGAAGACAGATTCTGCGCTGACATAAGGCCAGATTCTCTGTTACGGGACCTCTCTCCTCTGCCTGGGTGCCTGGGCCTAACTGTGTGACAGTGGCCTGTTCCAGTGGTGGGTGACGTGAAGCCTGAATCTCTGCTATGACATGAAGACAGATTCTGCGCTGACATAAGGCCAGATTCTCTGTTACGGGACCTCTCTCCTCTGCCTGGGTGCCTGGGCCTAAATGTGTGACAGTGGCCTGTTCCAGTGGTGGGTGACGTGAAGCCTGATTCTCTGCTATGACAGGAAGACAGATTCTGTGCTGACATAAGGCCAGATTCTCTGTTACGGGACCTCTCTCCTCTGCCTGGGTGCCTGGGCCTAAATGTGTGACAGTGGCCTGTTCCAGTGGTGGGTGACGTGAAGCCTGATTCTCTGCTATGACATGAAGACAGATTCTGCGCTGACATAAGGCCAGATTCTCTGTTACGGGACCTCTCTCCTCTGCCTGGGTGCCTGGGCCTAAATGTGTGACAGTAACCTGTTCCAGTGGTGGGTGACATGAAGCCTGATTCTCTGCTATGACATGAAGACAGATTCTGTGCTGACATAAGGCCAGATTCTCTGTAACGGGACCTCTCTCCTCTGCCTGGGTGCCTGGGCCTAAATGTGTGACAGTAACCTGTTCCAGTGGTGGGTGACATGAAGCCTGATTCTCTGCTATGACATGAAGACAGATTCTGCGCTGACATAAGGCCAGATTCTCTGTTACGGGACCTCTCTCCTCTGCCTGGGTGCCTGGGCCTAACTGTGTGACAGTGGCCTGTTCCAGTGGTGGGTGACGTGAAGCCTGAATCTCTGCTATGACATGAAGACAGATTCTGCGCTGACATAAGGCCAGATTCTCTGTTACGGGACCTCTCTCCTCTGCCTGGGTGCCTGGGCCTAAATGTATGACAGTAACCTGTTCCAGTGGTGGGTGACATGAAGCCTGATTCTCTGCTATGACATGAAGACAGATTCTGTGCTGACATAAGGCCAGATTCTCTGTAACGGGACCTCTCTCCTCTGCCTGGGTGCCTGGGCCTAAATGTGTGACAGTGGCCTGTTCCAGTGGTGGGTGACGTGAAGCCTGATTCTCTGCTATGACATGAAGACTTATTCTGTGCTGACATAAAGCCAGATTCTCTGTTACGCGACCTCTCTCCTCTGCCTGGGTGCCTGGGCCTAAATATGTGACAGTGGCCTGTTCTAGTGGTGGGTGACGTGAAGCCTGATTCTCTGCTATGACATGAAGACAGATTCTGCGCTGACATAAGGCCAGATTCTCTGTTACGGGACCTCTCTCCTCTGCCTGGGTGCCTGGGCCTAAATGTGTGACAGTGGCTTGTTCCAGTGGTGGGTGACGTGAAGCCTGATTCTCTGCTATGACATGAAGACAGATTCTGCGCTGACATAAGGCCAGATTCTCTGTTATGGGACCTCTCTCCTCTGCCTGGGTGCCTGGGCCTAAATATGTGACAGTGGCCTGTTCCAGTGGTGGGTGACGTGAAGCCTGATTCTCTGCTATGACATGAAGATTTATTCTGTGCTGACATGAAGCCAGATTCTCTGTTACGCGACCTCTCTCCTCTGCCTGGGTTCCTGGGCCTAAATATGTGACAGTGGCCTGTTCTAGTGGTGGGTGACGTGAAGCCTGATTCTCTGCTATGACATGAAGACAGATTCTGCGCTGACATAAGGCCAGATTCTCTGTTACGGGACCTCTCTCCTCTGCCTGGGTGCCTGGGCCTAAATGTGTGACAGTGGCCTGTTCCAGTGGTGGGTGACGTGAAGCCTGATTCTCTGCTATGACATGAAGACAGATTCTGCGCTGACATAAGGCCAGATTCTCTGTTACGGGACCTCTCTCCTCTGCCTGGGTGCCTGGGCCTAAATATGTGACAGTGGCCTGTTCCAGTGGTGGGTGACGTGAAGCCTGATTCTCTGCTATGACATGAAGACTTATTCTGTGCTGACATGAAGCCAGATTCTCTGTTACGCGACCTCTCTCCTCTGCCTGGGTCTAAATCTGTGACAGTGGCCTGTTCTAGTGGTGGGTGACGTGAAGCCTGATTCTCTGCTATGACATGAAGACAGATTCTGCGCTGACATAACGCCAGATTCTCTGTTACGGGACCTCTCTCCTCTGCCTGGGTGCCTGGGCCTAAATGTGTGACAGTGGCCTGTTCCAGTGGTGGGTGACGTGAAGCCTGATTTTCTGCTATGACATGAAGACAGATTCTGCGCTGACATAAGGCCAGATTCTCTGTTACGGGACCTCTCTCCTCTGCCTGGGTGCCTGGGCCTAACTGTGTGACAGTGGCCTGTTCCAGTGGTGGGTGACGTGAAGCCTGATTCTCTGCTATGACATGAAGACAGATTCTGCGCTGACATAAGGCCAGATTCTCTGTTACGGGACCTCTCTCCTCTGCCTGGGTGCCTGGGCCTAAATGTGTGACAGTGGCCTGTTCCAGTGGTGGGTGACGTGAAGCCTGATTCTCTGCTATGACATGAAGACTTATTCTGTGCTGACATGAAGCCAGATTCTCTGTTACGGGACCTCTCTCCTCTGCCTGGGTGCCTGGGCCTAAATATGTGACAGTGGCCTGTTCTAGTGGTGGGTGACGTGAAGCCTGATTCTCTGCTATGACATAAAGACAGATTCTGCGCTGACATAAGGCCAGATTCTCTGTTACGGGACCTCTCTCCTCTGCCTGGGTGCCTGGGCCTAAATGTGTGACAGTGGCCTGTTCCAGTGGTGGGTGACGTGAAGCCTGATTCTCTGCTATGACATGAAGACAGATTCTGCGCTGACATAAGGCCAGATTCTCTGTTACGGGACCTCTCTCCTCTGCCTGGGTGCCTGGGCCTAACTGTGTGACAGTGGCCTGTTCCAGTGGTGGGTGACGTGAAGCCTGATTCTATGCTATGACATGAAGACAGATTCTGCGCTGACATAAGGCCAGATTCTCTGTTACGGGACCTCTCTCCTCTGCCTGGGTGCCTGGGCCTAAATGTGTGACAGTGGCCTGTTCCAGTGGTGGGTGACGTGAAGCCTGATTTTCTGCTATGACAGGAAGACAGATTCTGTGCTGACATAAGGCCAGATTCTCTGTTACGGGACCTCTCTCCTCTGCCTGGGTGCCTGGGCCTAAATGTGTGACAGTGGCCTGTTCCAGTGGTGGGTGACGTGAAGCCTGATTCTCTGCTATGACATGAAGACAGATTCTGTGCTGACATAAGGCCAGATTCTCTGTTACGGGACCTCTCTCCTCTGCCTGGGTGCCTGGGCCTAAATGTGTGACAGTAACCTGTTCCAGTGGTGGGTGACATGAAGCCTGATTCTCTGCTATGACATGAAGACAGATTCTGTGCTGACATAAGGCCAGATTCTCTGTTACGGGACCTCTCTCCTCTGCCTGGGTGCCTGGGCCTAAATGTGTGACAGTGGCCTGTTCCAGTGGTGGGTGACGTGAAGCCCGATTCTCTGCTATGACATGAAGACTTATTCTGTGCTGACATGAAGCCAGATTCTCTGTTACGCGACCTCTCTCCTCTGCCTGGGTGCCTGGGCCTAAATATGTGACAGTGGCCTGTTCTAGTGGTGGGTGACGTGAAGCCTGATTCTCTGCTATGACATAAAGACAGATTCTGCGCTGACATAAGGCCAGATTCTCTGTTACGGGACCTCTCTCCTCTGCCTGGGTGCCTGGGCCAAAATATGTGACAGTGGCCTGTTCCAGTGGTGGGTGACGTGAAGCCTGATTCTCTGCTATGACATGAAGATTTATTCTGTGCTGACATGAAGCCAGATTCTCTGTTACGCGACCTCTCTCCTCTGCCTGGGTGCCTGGGCCTAAATATGTGACAGTAACCTGTTCCAGTGGTGGGTGACATAAAGCCTGATTCTCTGCTATGACATGAAGACAGATTCTGTGCTGACATAAGGCCAGATTCTCTGTTACGGGACCTCTCTCCTCTGCCTGGGTGCCTGGGCCAAAATATGTGACAGTGGCCTGTTCCAGTGGTGGGTGACGTGAAGCCTGATTCTCTGCTATGACATGAAGATTTATTCTGTGCTGACATGAAGCCAGATTCTCTGTTACGCGACCCTC